>NC_084738.1:18566126-18611805 GCF_033978785.1 Entelurus aequoreus
ACAGCTAACACTAGCTATCTAAATTGTTATTATTAGCTAACAACAGCTAAAGCTAATGCGCGTGCATGTGTTATATACTTGCGTAATTGTATCATTACATAGGAGAAGCCGTTAGAAGGCGCGATATACTGTGTAAAGTAAAACACATTGGAAAGTTGGCGCCCTCTTGACATCTGTATAAATGTTGCAAACAGCCCCTTTAAGTATATAACAAGTTCTATATTTGCTAGAAAGGTTAAACTCATTTTGGATCAGGGGCCACTTGGAGAAAAATCTACTCCCTTGTGGGCCGGACTGGTAAAATCACGGCATGATAACTTAAAAATAAAGACAATTTCAGATTGTTTTCTTTGTTTAAAAATAGAACAAGCACATTCTGAAAATGTACAAATCATAATGTTGTTTTTTTTTTTTTAATAGTTAATATTATTCTATCTTTATTTGTCATGATTTATACTTTCTGAATAAATGATGTGATAATGTTCATCAGTCAACTCATTGGTGTTTATTTTCAATCGATCAAGATAAAAAAAAAAATATCAAAATAAAATTACAGGATGTTATTTATTAGGGGTGTGGGAAAAAATCGAATTCGAATCGTGATTCTCACGTTGTGCGATTCAGAATCGATTCTCATTTAAAAAAAAATCGATTTTTATTTTATTTTTATTTTTTATTATTTTTAGTATTTTAATTTTAATTTTTAATTTTAATTTTTTTAATTCATCAATCCAACAAAACAATACACAGCAATACCATAACAATGCAATCCAATTCCAAAACCAAACCCGACCCAGCAACACTCAGGACTGCAATAAACAGAGCAATTGAGAGGAGACACAAACACGACACAGAACAAACCAAAAGTAGTGAAACAAAAATGAATATTATCAACAACAGTATCAATATTAGTTACAATTTCAACATAGCAGTGATTAAAAATCCCTCATTGACATTATTATTAGACATTTATAAAAAATAAAAAAAGAAGAACAATAGTGTCGTGGTGGCTTACACTTGCATCGCATCTCATAAGCTTGACAACACACTGTGTCCAATATTTTTACAAAGATAAAATAAGTCATATTTTTGGTTCATTTAATAGTTAAAACAAATTTACATTATTGCAATCAGTTGATAAAACATTGTACTTTACAATTATAAAAGCTTTTTACAAAAATCTACTACTCTGCTTGCATGTCAGCAGACTGGGGTAGATCCTGCTGAAATCCTATGTATTGAATGAATAGAGAATCCTTTTGAATCGGGAAAAAAATCGTTTTTGAATCGAGAATCGTGTTGAATTAAAAAAAACCTATTTTGAATCGAATCGTGACCCCAAGAATCGATATTGAATCAAATCGTGGGACACCCAAAGATTCACAGCCCTATTATTTATGTAGTTTGATCATTTTCCTCAACTGGTGCACTAACATGTGGTTTATTTGTTTTTACATATGCAGCATCATCTACAAAAATACAAAGAATTGCTGTTGCGACATCTAGTGGACACATTTAGAACAGCGGTTTCTTTCCTTCAAAAATTTTGGCTAATTTTTATACTTCGCAAACTCAACCCGCGATAAAACCTGTTTGCGGGCCTTTTCCGGCCCGCGGACCGTACGTTTGACACCCCTGGGTTAAACGGTCAAAGCAAGGATTCTCTAATGTGTTTATAATGGTCCAAGTTCCTCTAAACAACAGGAGCGTTGTCTATGGATGTTCTCTTTCATCCAGGTCATTATATTCTCAGGGCATTCTATCAATCGAGTAAAACAAAAAGAGTAAAACAACTTGCACTGAGCCTAGTCTATAAAATCCGCTACACCTCCCTGATACCGAAGTACATGTCAAACTACTTCCTTAACGTAAATGACCGCCATAACCACAACACCAGGGGGAGCTCCACTAACCACGTTAAACCCAGATTCCGATCTAACAATGGTCTTAACTCATTCTCTTTCTATGCCACATCAATGTGGAATGCGCTCCCAACAGGTGTAAAAGAAAGGGCATCTCTATCCTCCTTCAAAACCGCAATAAAAGTACACCTCCAGGCAGCTACAACCCTAAACTAACACCCTACCCGGATTGTTAATAATCAAATGTAAACAATCAAATGCAGATACTTTTTCTTATGCCTTCTGATCTCTCTCTGTATGTCCACTATTTGCTGTATATATCCTACCAAGTCAGACCTACACTGTTCCAATATCCATTTCTCTGTTCTCAATTGTTGATGACTGATGATAATCAACCAAACCTAACCCCCCCCCCACCCCGGATTGTAAATAATGTAAATAATTCAATGTGATTATCTTGTGTGATGACTGTATTATGATGATAGTATGTATCTGTATCATGAATCAATTTAAGTGGACCCTGACTTAAACAAGTTGAAAAACTTATTCGGGTGTTACTATTTAAGTTAAAGTTAAAGTACCAATGATTGTCACACACACACTAGGTGTGGTGAAATTTGTCCTCTGCATTTGACCCATCCCCTTGATCACCCCCTGGGAGGTGAGGGGAGCAGTGGGCAGCAGCGATGCTGCGCCCGGGAATCAGTTTTGGTGATTTAACCCCCAATTCCAACCCAGTGGTCAATTGTACTGAATATGTACTTCACTGTGCAACCTACTAATAAAAGTCTCAATCAATCAATCAATCAATCGCAACCGGACTGCTTGGTTTGTCTTAGATTGGTCAGATCTAGACCTACAGATCTAAATCTAGATCTGACCAATCTAAGTGGATGGGAATGAACTGATGAAGCCTACTTGGATGAGAGGTCAAACGTCTTCTAAGACAAACCAAAGGGTCCAGTTGTGATTGATTGCCCTGAGAACAAGAGCATTCGAGTGGTTTTAGGAATTTGCTGCAGAAAATGTTTGGCTACCAAGCTTTGAACTGAGTTTGGGTGCTGATAGGGTTGGATTTGGCCCCGAGGCCACCAGTTGAATAGCACTGTCTTGAGTGTTGCACGGTACGCGCATACAAAGGTTTTCAATTTAAAATTTTCCCTCAGGATTTATTTCTCCTTTTTTGTAGGGAATAATTCTTGGGTAGCAGGTTATAGTTTTCTTTGTGCATCATTTTAGCTGTAGATTGCGTCATAATACATCATTTCCATCAGACTGGACCATACTTTGGAATAGTACATGAAAAGAACAGCCTTCCCAGAGGGCGAGGACACTGGTGACCACGATGAACGTGTCACCTAAACAACACACTGAGATGACGACTCCTGTCCACTGGGACGGCTTTACGAAAACAATTAAAGGGCACTTAAGAACCCCTCTTAAGAGCGGCAAGAACATGTTGGGAGGTTTGTCCCCCATAGGGCTCAGAGAGGATTACAGCAGGCTGATGAATGCAATCCATTGATTGTTAAACTGGATCAAACTTTGCCGCATACTTAGACAGAAAAATATATTTTCTGAGAATTTAACGTTGTCCATCTATCAGGTATTCATGGCTCAAATGTGACAGCACTGAGACAAAACCTAGAGGACGAGTTCAATTTTGTAAGAACCCTCAAAATCGCCAATATGAAATGACAAATGACTGCAAAATTTGGTGAGTTTAGGGACAGTTAGTTGGGTGCTAAATACTTTTTTTTCTGATTGTTGCCATGTTTTTTAACCAACCTTGCTCAAATGTTACACACACGTGCTAGTGTGTACAAACTTTCAACAAAACACCTTAGAGTCACTATGTTTTGTAGAGCTGTGTGGGAAATGTTCAAGTCACGAGAGTTAGACTTTGAGTTGAGTTGAGTTGAGTTTGAGATTATTTGGAACATGCATGCATACAACATGATACATCACAATTTTCAGTTTCTCTATTCAACATGTTCGAAAAGGAGTAGGAAGAAGCCGGCTTATTTAATCCTACCCCTTTTCCTTTACTTAGCAGTTGCTTAAACTTTTGTTCTCTTCCTGTTCTCAATTTATTCACAATATACTCCATAAGTAATAACAATTAAAAAAAAAAAAATAATAATAATTGGTGAAGTAAGTTATATTTCATATGGTGAGATAAGTAAAATTATGTAGAAAATGAATGGAAGGATGACATAAATTCCAATGATGGTAATAGACAAAATACCAACAATGGTAATGGACAAAATACCAACAGTGGTAATGGACAAAATACCAACAGTGGTAATGGACAAAATACCAACAGTGGTAATGGACAAAACACCAACAGTGGTAATGGAAAAAACACCAACAATAGTAATGGACAGAATACCAACAATGGTAATGGACAGAATACCAACAATGGTAATGGACAAAATACCAACAATGGTAATGGACAAAATACCAACGATGGTATTAGACAAAATACCAACAGTGGTAATGGACAAAACACCAACAATGGTAATAGACAAAATACCAACAGTTGTAATGGACAAAATACCAACAATGGTAATGGACAAAATACCAACAATGGTAATGGACAGAATACCAACAATGGTAATGGACAAAATACCAACAATGGTAATGGACAAAATACCAATAATGGTATTAGACAAAATACCAACGATGGTAATGGACAAAATACCAACAATGGTAATGGACAAAATACCAATATCGTATTAGACAAAATACCAACAATGGTAATGGACAAAATACCAATAATGGTATTAGAGAAAATACCAACGATGGTAATAGACAAAATACCAACAGTGGTAATGGACAAAATACCAACAGTGGTAATGGACAAAACACCAACAATGGTTCTCTTCCTGTTCTCAATTTATTCACAATATAGTCCATAAGTAATAACAATAAAAATAAATAAATACTAATTGGTGAAGTAAGTTATATTTCATATGGTGAGATAAGTAAGATTATCTAGAAAATGAATGGAAGGATGACATAAATTGAGAATGTTTGTCATGGTTCTTCTTCCTTGTACTTTGTAAACACTTTAAGTTTGAAGAGTTTCTTGAAGTGGATCATATTAGTACATTGTTTGATTTCTTGGCTTAGTCCATTCCATAATTTAATTCCACATACTGATATACTGAAGGTCTTAAGTGTCGTATATGCGTACAAATGTTTTAAATTACATTTTTCCTTTAAGATTATATTTCTTCTCTTTTGTTGAGAAGAATTGTTGTATATTCTTGGGTAGCAGATTATAGTTTGCTTTGTGTATAATTTCAGCTGTTTGCAAATTCACAATGTCGTGGAATTTCAGTATTTTCGATTCCATAAACAAAGGGTTTGTATGTTCTCTATATCCAACATTACTTTTTTGTAACACCGTTAATGAATGAAGTGTACTTTTGTAGTTATTTCCCCATATTTCTACACAATAACTCAGATATGGTAACACTAGCGAGCAGTAGAGAATATGAAGTGATTTTTGGTCTAGAACATGTTTTGCTTTATTCATTATTGACGTGTTTCTTGCTACTTTATGTTGTATATTTTTTACATGAGATTTCCAGTTCATTTTATCATCAATCATTATATCTAGAAATGTGGTTTCATTTACTCTTTCAATTTCTATTCCGGCTATTTGTATTTGTGTTTGACTTTCCCTTCTACTGTTACCAAACAGCATTATTTTAGTTTTACTGAGGTTGAAGGATAGTCTGTTTTTGTCAAACCACTTTGGGGATCAATAACAGCGCCACCATGTGGGGTATGTGTCAGAGAAACACCAGCACAGGCAACAGAGTAGGCGTGCATGTTAGGTTAGAAAACCCCCTCAGGAGGCAATGGCATCACACGTCTGCATTGACCAGATGCTCATCCATAGTCAATGAGCGAAAATTGATAGAAAGACGGTGGCTGCTGAAAAAAATCACGTCGTCATTAGTCCTGCGAGCTGCGACGTGCCGAGCGGCGGGTAAACTTTGACCGGTTTGCATGACAACAAGCCATTTACAGGTGCAAAAGGCGAATATGAAAAAACATGAATCTACTGCCGCTGCTGGAGACATGGCCGCACAAGCTATAATTCAAGCTCAGAAAGCACATTAGTGTGCGGCCACATGTTGTTTTAATCAATGTCTATTTTGGCTATTAACTAAGTACTTCCGAACTCATCATTTTAATTATTATCTTAGAAGAAATTCTCATTTTAAAAATGAAACAAACAACTTAAGAAACCATAATGGATGAAACAACGCCTTTCTTTAAATGGTTTTGCAGACAAATGAGCAGACTTGCTGTTATGATCCGTTGCCCGGATCATGTTTTGTTCTGTTAGTTTGACTACCTCAGTTCTGTTTTCAGCAGTGTTTCAGTTGCCATGACTGCAGATTAGTTCCACCTGCCTCTGATTAGTGTTCGGGACGCTCACCTGCTCCTGGGCACTAATCAGAGAGCTACTTATTCCCGTTTCTCGCCAGGTTCGGGCTGGCTTCCTTGTTTGCGCTACGCAACATTTAACGACGTCTACTTTTGATTCCGAGGCCTGTTTGTATGCTAAGCTTTCGCGCTAGCATTTTCCTTAGCTTTACCTACCGTGCTATCGGCACGATTGTTTGGTATTTTTCTGCTTTGCCTGCATGATTTATGCAAATAAATCATTGTCTCACCTGCACGTTGCCTCCGGAGTTTCCTGCTGCATGTAACCTCGCCGTTACACTTGCAGCTCTTATAGATCTTGTAGTGATAATACCTGTAATCAGTCGGGAAATGGCGTCACAATGATTCGCCATTACAATATTTGTTCATTTGAACATGGTGAGAATGCAAGGTGTTTGTTTAATGGCATCTGTAATGATGAAAACACTATTATTTATATCCTAGGTAGAACCTAAAAAGGCAAAATCCCCGCCCAGAAAACCACAGTAGTAATTAGGGATGTCCGATAATGGCTTTTTTGCCGATATCCGATATCCCGATATTGTCCAACTCTTAATTACCGATACCGATATCAACCGATACCGATATATACAGTCGTGGAATTAACACATTATTATGCCTAATTTGGACAACCAGGTATGGTGAAGATAAGGTCCTTTTTAATATAAAATAAGATAAATAAATTAAAAACATTTTCTTGAATAAAAAAGAAAGTAAAACAATATAAAAACAGTTACATAGAATCTAGTAATGAATGAAAATGAGTAAAATTAACTGTTAAAGGTTAGTACTATTAGTGGACCAGCAGCACGCACAATCATGTGTGCTTACGGACTGTATCCCTTGCAGACTGTATTGATATATATTGATATATAATGTAGGAACCAGAATATTAATAACAGAAAGAAACAACCCTTTTGTGTGAATGAGTGTAAATGGGGGAGAGAGGTTTTTTGGGTTGGTGAACTAATTGTAAGTGTATGTTGTGTTTTTTATGTTGATTTAATAAAAACAAAAACAAAAAAAAACAAAAAACGATACTGATAATAAAAAAAACGATACCGATAATTTCCGATATGACATTTTAAAGCATTTATCGGCCGATAATATCGGCAGGCCGATATTATTGGACATCTCTAGTAGTAATTTTAGGCTTGTTTTCTAACAATTTTCAGCCCATTTTTGAATGTCCACTTTTAGCTACAAAATCTGACGTCGCCTACAGAAGACTGGAGGCAATTTTATATTGCCTACTATATGTTTTGGTAGCATCTTCTTTTTTTTTTTCTTTCTTTTTTTCATTTAATTCAGGCAATGACACATGAAAAAGTACAAGGTATGATAACATTAGGCCATATAGATCGAAAAGTAATATACAGTATGTAAACATTACGATCCAATTCTGCCTGGAAGGGAGTGGGAAGAAGATTACTTGTTTAATCCCACCCCCAGTTCCCCAGTCAGGGATTAATACATTGAGCGTCATTGTTATTTTGTTCAAGGATTATTATACAAATGGCATATCATGGTGGCATTACTATTATTATTACATTGTACCAACAATATAAGAAGAATGAACGATACTAACAATGTTAATGGACAAAATACCAATAATGGTAATGGACAATATACAAATGATGGTAATAGACAAAATATCAATAATGGTAATGGACAATATACAAATGATGGTAATAGACAAAATACCAACAGTGGATTTAGTCAAAATACTAGAAATGGTAATAGACAAAATACCAACAATGGTAATAGACAAAATACCAACAATGGTAATAGACAAAATACCAACAATGGTAATGGAAAAAAATACCAACAATGGTAATGGACAAAATACCAATAATGGTATTGGACAAAATACCAACAATGGTAAAGGACAAAATACCAATGATGGTAATGGACAAAATACCAACTATGGTAATGGCCAAAATACCAACAATGGTAATGGACAGAATACCAACAATGGTAATGGACAAAATACCAACAATGGTAATGGACAAAATACCAACAATGGTAATGGACAAAATACCAACAATGGTAATGGACAAAATACCAGCAATGGTATTGGACAAAATACCAATAATGGTATTAGACAAAATACCAACAATGGTAATGGACAAAATACCAACAATGGTAATGGACAAAATACCAAAATGGTATTGGACAAAATACCAACAATGGTAATGGACAAAATACCAACAATGGTAATGGACAAAATACCAATAATGGTATTAGACAAAATACCAACGATGGTAATAGACAAAATACCAACAATGGTAATGGACAAAATACCAACAGTGGTAATGGACAAAATACCAACAGTGGTAATGGACAAAATACCAATGATGGTAATGGACAAAATACCAACTATGGTAATGGCCAAAATACCAACAATGGTAATGGACAGAATACCAACAATGGTAATGGACAAAATACCAACAATGGTAATGGACAAAATACCAACAATGGTAATGGACAAAATACCAACAATGGTAATGGACAAAATACCAACAATGGTATTGGACAAAATACCAATAATGGTATTAGACAAAATACCAACAATGGTAATGGACAAAATACCAACAATGGTAATGGACAAAATACCAAAATGGTATTGGACAAAATACCAACAATGGTAATGGACAAAATACCAACAATGGTAATGGACAAAATACCAATAATGGTATTAGACAAAATACCAACGATGGTAATAGACAAAATACCAACAATGGTAATGGACAAAATACCAACAGTGGTAATGGACAAAATACCAACAGTGGTAATGGACAAAATACTAACAGTGGTAATGGACAAAATACCAACAGTGGTAATGGACAAAATACCAACAGTGGTAATGGACAAAACACCAACAATGGTAATAGACAAAATACCAACAATGGCAATTGACAAAATACCAACAATGGTAATAGACAATATACCAACAATGGTAATAGACAATATACCAATGATGGTAAGGAAATATTGAGCACATGCTAACTCTACTTTGTCCCGAATCAAGTTATTTTTGCTCAGAATTTGAAGAAATTATCAAAACGCCCTTGCGGGGAAAAAGACTGAGTAATATTTTGTGCATTACGTATTGTACACGTTTTTGCCACTTTTTGTTGCGGTGGAGTCACCGAGACTTGGCAGCTCCTTTCTGGCTTAGAGCAGACCCACCAACGGTTACATTGTGGATCTTAAAAGTAATTGTGTCATAAACAAGGAGCAGGGGACGCAAGCTCAGCCGCGGACACCAGCGCTTAAAAAGCAGTGAAAAAGAAAGTAAGTCGCTAATATTCTATTTTGTGTCCTCTTCTACTGAGGTTTAATTGAGTTGAGTTGAATTGTGCTTGAGAAAATGCTGAACGAACATAGATCGATACATACTTTATTCATTTTCAAGAGAAATTCAAATTTCCAGCAAATTTTTGGAGAAAGAAATGAAAAAAAAAGTATTAAGAATGTCATAATAAGCTTAAGAAAACACCCATGACAGGCAGACACAGAAAATAAGGAAACACAGGCTATGGTGTCTATAAATTATATTTGTATTTATTTTTTGCTCATAATCTTAAACATATCAGTTTTTAAGTTATCATGGACCAGGACGACAAAAACATTGACTTCAGTGATTAAAACATGTGTTTTAAATGTCTTTATCCACACTGTCAATGCAGGTAAATGGGCTCCAGTTCTGTGAATGACATCATACAGACAGGGGGCGGCATATTGAGTCAGTTGTATACCGATTACTCCAAAACTAATTGATGTTAATGAAATGTTGAGATTAAAATTCTGAGCTGCGCCGCACTGATGTCATTTATGTGCCAAGTTTGGCCAACAGGTCGCCAAATGGGCACTTTAGTGGTTTAGAGCAGTGGTCCCCAACCACCGGTCCAGGGACCAGTACCGGTTCGTGAGGCTTTTGCTACCAAAACGTGGCTTGTGCAGCCCTTTGAGACACTTGTGATTTAGGGCTATATATATATATACATGTTTTGTGCGTGTGTGGACTTTTGGCAGTAATTTAACTCCATACCTTTCAACCAACACGCAAGCACCAGCAATGTGACAGTCTTGAACCTTGAAAATCTGATGAAATAAGTTCAACCAACATCTCTTTTAGTTGTTTTAAGTAATGTTTTCCGGTGAACACTATGTGATACCGATACAAATTGCTAGTAGTATGATGGTATCAATTGTCTCTGTATCGGGCAGGATGGCTCAGTGGGTAGAGTGGCTGTCTTCTAGAACGGCAGCCTGGTCAAGTTCGTGGTTATTGTTTTGTCTGTGTAAGTTGGTGAACGCCCGACGATTCACACACAAACGCAGTGTGGTTTGCAAACACAAAATATCATTCACAAACAAATGATTCCCAAGCGCGGCCACCGCTGCCGCTCACTGCTCCCCTCACCTCCCAGGGGGTAGAACAAGGGGATGGGTCAAATGCAGAGGGTAATTTCTCCACACCTAGTGTGTGTATGTGTGACTGTGGTACTTTAACTTTAACTCGACTAACTTTCTGAAGTTCACTGAACTTATTATTACGGGTTTTTAATGAGTTTCCGCACTTTTGTCTGGGGGAAGTTGTCATAACTCTTCTTAGGTGTGATGAGCAATTTGTTCAACAATAGTCCTCATGACTAAAAGCCAAAATCACTTTTAACAGTTCCGTTTAGCCACTGTCATGAACTTGCATCTGGTCTACTCGTCCTAGTATTAGCACAAAGTATCAAAAGTGGTCTTATTTGTTTGAATCCAGCACTACAATAGATAAGACAGCAAAGGCTGAGTATTATTCAGTGAAAACGATGAAACCCACTGGTTTTATGATTCAAACCTCCCGTGCTCACCTTGACAGACGCTCTGAATGCGTCATGGTTTTCTATTAGCCTCTCAGTGCCCACAGGCTGCCTTCAGGCTCCCTGCACTCTCCTCCTATTCAGAATCTCAATGGCTTGTCTTCTGTCTCTGACTCACTATTTATCCGTGACGTTATTTGACTTCCACAGTCAAGATGGCCACAGTAACAGCGACATTATTCTCCACCCGCTTTGACTACCTTCACCTTTTGTTTGGATGAAGCACAAAGTCGGATTTAAAAGTGCGTCTCTCCGTGGATACAAAGGATTCAATCAATTTCAAGTGTTTTTTTTTCTCTATTCGCTTCCTGCCGACAAAAAGCCCAAACAGTCTGCTTTGAAGTGTTTGGTGCTAAACAGATGGAATACATTTACATGAACAGAGTGGACACAGCCCAAGATGAGACACCACATTAAACCAGCAGACAAATAAATCTTGTTTGCACTGACCTTATCCTGGAATAACCCTCATGGACAGATGACCATGACTGAATCCTTCATTCTAAACCGATGACAAGATTGATGTCACTTTATTAGGTACTTCACCACATTCTAACAAGAACTAAAAAAAACCCAATAAATAAATAAAATAAATGCATTCTGCACTTCCTTAGGTACCCTAGCACAAATTAATGAGAACTAAAACTTCCAAAGACATGCACCTGGGGATAGGTGGATTGGCAACACTAAATGGTCCCTAGTGTGTGAATGTGAGTGGGAATGTTGTTTTTCTATCTGTGTTGGCCCTGCGATGAGGTGGCGACATGTCCAGGGCGTACCCCGCCTTCCGCCCGAAGTAGCTGGGATAGGCTCCAGCACCCCCCGTGACCCCGAACGGGACAAGCGGTAGAAAATGGATGGATGGATAAAACAAACTATAAATATATGAGAACACATTTTGTAAATACATTTTCCCTTTATTAGGAAGTTCAGCACAATTTAGTGAGAAGTGAAAAAACAACAATAAATAAATGAGAAAAATTGCAATAACTCCCCTCCATTTAATAGATACTTCAGCGCAATTTAATCAGGACTAAAAAAAAGAACAAACATTGTAATGCCCATCTACAAAACCCAAAACCAGTGAAGTTGGCACGTTGTGTAAATGGTAAATAAAAACAGAATACAATGATTTGCAAATCCTTTTTAACTTATATTTAATTGAATAGACTGCAAAGACAAGATATTTAATGTTCGAACTGTGAAACACATTTTGTTTTTGCAAATAATCATTAACTTAGAATTGAATGGCACCAACACATTGCAAAAAAGTTGGCACAGGGGCAATTTTACCACTGTGTTACATGGCCTTTCCTTTTAACAACACTCAGTAAACGTTTGGGAACTGAGGAGACCAATTTTTGAAGCTTTTCATGTGGAATTCTTTCCCATTCTTGCTTGATGTACAGCTTAAGTTGTTCAACAGTCCGGGGGTCTCCGTTGTGGTATTTTAGGCTTCATAATGCGCCACACATTTTCAATGGGAGACAGGTCTGGACTACAGGCAGGCCAGTCTAGTACCCGCACTCTTTTACTATGAAGCCACGCTGTTGTAACACGTGGCTTGGCATTGTCTTGCTGAAATAAGCAGGGGCGTCCATGATAACGTTGTTTGGATGGCAACATATGTTGCTCCAAAACCTATATGTACATTTCAGGTTACAAACTGTAGTTACTGACAGTGGTTTTCGAAAGTGTTCCTGAGCCCATGTGGTGATATCCTTTACACACTGATGTCGCTTTTTGATGCAGTACCGCCTGAGGGATCCAAGGTCACGGGCATTCAATGTTACGTGCAATGATTTCTCCAGATTCTCTGAACCTTTTGATGATATTACTGACCGTAGATGGTGAAATCCCTAAATTCCTTGCAATAGCTGGTTGAGAAATGTTGTTCTTAAACTGTTCGACAATTTGATCACGCATTTGTTCACAAAGTGGTGACCCTCGCCCCATCCTTGTTTATGAATGACTGAGCATTTCATGGAGACTGCTTTTTTTTTTACCCAATCATGGCACCCACCTGTTCCCAATTAGCCTGTTCACCTGTGGAATGTTCCAAATAAGTGTTTGATGAGCATTCCTCAACTTTCTCAGTCTGTTTTGCCACTTGTGCCAGCTTTTTTGAAACATGTTGCAGGCATCAAAATCCAAATGAGGTAATATTTGCAAAAAATAATAAACTTTTCCAGTTCGAACATTAAGTATCTTATCTTTGCAGTCTATTCAATTGAATATAGGTTGAAAAAGATTTGCAAATCATTGTATTCTGTTTTTATTTACGATTTACACAACGTGCCTACTTCACTGGTTTTGGGGTTTGTATTAGGTACTTCAGTACAATTTATTGAGAACTAAGAAAACAATACATTAAAAAATGTATATACACAATAATTTCCCCCCTATATAAGTTACTTCAGTACAATTTAGTCAGAATTAAAAAGACAACATACAAATAAAATGCCCCTTTAGTAGGTACTTCAGCACAATTGAATGAGAACTAAAAAAACTATAAAAAAGAAAAGAAAAAATGTAATAAATATATTTTCCTTTTATTAGGTACTTCAGCACAGTTTAATGAGAACTAAAAGAAAAACAATACATTAAGAAAAAATACAAAAACCTTCAGCTTGTATCAGACACTTCAGCACAATTTAATCAAAACTAAAAAGACAACACATTAAAATGCCCCTTTAGTAGGTACTTCAGCTCAATTTAATGAGAACTAAAAAAAATATATAATACAAATTGTCCCTTTGAGGTAATTCTGCACAATCTAATGAAACCCCCCCCCTCAAAACCCTGTAATAATATAACGAGAACTAAAAAAATCGACCAAAAAACGTGCCCCTTTCCTGTGCAAAGAGAAAAAAAAACACAAACAAAAAATGGCCCTTTTATTAGGTACTCTCCACACAATGTGAGAACTAAAAAACAACAAATTTACCCCTTTATTAGATATGCCAACCAAAAAGAAGAGCTTAACAAACAACCACAAAAAGGGTCCCCTTTATTAAATCCACCACAGGAATTTACTGGTAATTAAAAAAATCATAAAAAGTTGCCCTTTTACGAGATACTCCTGCACAATGTAATGACAACAAAAAAACAACAACAAGAAAATGTGTCCCTTCATTAAGTACACTTGTCCAATCTAATGAAAAGTAAACAAACAACACAAAATGTGTCTTCATTGAATACTCTTGCACAGTAATGAGCACTGAAAAACAACCAAATAGCTCTTTTCGTATAGATACTTGTGCATTATATAATACATGTAAAAAAACTAAACAAAATAACAACAAAATACAAAATACAACAGCCTCTTCTCCAGGCAATTTTATTTACCATTATGTTTTTACTACTACACTGTACAACCATGTGTTAAAAGGTTAAGGATGAAATAGAAAATTGAAAAATGTCTTAATGAAATAAAATATTATGAAATACTTATCAAAAGATTTTGTCCTTGGGCTCAATGTGGCAAAATTCCACTTTATTAGGTTTTCTGGCACAAAATAATACCATTTAAAAAGAAAAAAAAACAGTCTATCCTAGTGGGCGTCCTTTTTATAAACATCTTTTCAAAAAAAAAAAATTCTACTTTTAATTGTATTTGCAGTAGGACCTTAAAGCTTATAATATTTAGAGCCACACATTGATAAGAGTTGAGCTCATATAATAACATCCTGTTTGTCTTTTGCTTTATAAAGACACAAAGACATAAACCGTGAGCTTCTCGTTTATGAAGGGATGCATCAATTATTGGACACGAGCCATCATAAATATTGCACTATGCTTTAAACAATTGAAGACCATTCAAATGTAGGGTTATATTCTGGACGCAAAAAAAAGGCTTGACGCGGGATTCTAATTAGGACATTAAGAAGGGAGACGTAATGAGATTGTGTCGCTCTGTGACGGAGTGACAGGATTCATAATCAGATTGGCTGCATGTTGATTTAAACCAGCTTATAACATGCAATATAATATGAAGGATAGTATTCCCTTTGGATGTATGATGTGAGAGAATGCACTATTGTCTTATACCAACATTGTCGTTCCTCACCATGAATTCATCCAATATGTAAATATACATAATGAAACTGCAATGCAGCATACTCACTAACATTTTCCAGTCAAAACATTCCATTTTATGGTATGATAACACACATAAAATACAAACAATGTAGAAAAAACTCAGTGGGATACAGGTGATACACATGCAAAGGTTCCAAAGACGTTACTTGGCCTGCAGATCAATTGCTGTGCGTATGACCCCGCGATCTGTGGGGGACCCCGTTTTGCGTGAGGAAACGGATGTAAAATGTAAATTTTACCACAGACGAATTCCTAGCAAATTTCCCACGGAGAATTACAAAGTCCCGTGTTGGTCTTGTAAGCAGAAGTATTGGGTTAGAATCCTGGTTGCACAGGTGTCAGGAAACTAGGTAAGTAGATTTTTAAAGTTATGCAGTAAAAAAAAGACATTTTTGAACAATTAATATTAATACGTTTCAGTACAAAACATGCATCAAATGAGATTCAAGTTTGTTTAAAAGGTATAAAAATGATTTAAAATAAAAAATGTGAGGGTGTATCAAAATACAATTCTGCTGAGGGCCACAATTTAGCCAAGGGAGGCCCTGCCAAGAACACAAATGTTTTTCCCTTCTCTGTGTGTTAGAAATAGTGAAAAACTGCTAGTTCAGTATGGCTCACAATGCAGGTATTTAGGAGTCATCTATTCCGCCTATAAAGCCCTCTAAAAAAACATCCGAAAACTGCCAGTTATGCTCCAGTCACATGCTGTGACCTGCATATTAACAAAGCTATTAGGATATGTGTTATTGTAAGAGATAACGGAGGAACTACTTTTCTGGCGTCGTGATACAATGCTTTGCTTACCCTGCTCCTCCATCACTAGCGAGTAGCCAGCTACGAACTGGCCTGAGCTGCTAATAATGTTGATTGTGACCCACCATAAAATAAAGAAGAAGGAAGTAAGAAGAAGGATAAAATAAATGGTGATTTGTGGTGTTTCTGGGTTCGATCCCCGGGCTCGTGGTCTTTCAGTGTGGAGTTTGCATGTTCTCCTTGCGACTGCGTGGGTGCCCTCTAGGTACTCCGGCTTCCTCCCACCTCCAAAGACATGCACCTGGGCATAGGTTGATTGACAACACTAAATGCAGCGGAGATAGGCTTTAGCTACATTTAAACCAGTGTGGGTGGCACTGGGAGCAGGTGGGTAAAGTGTTTTGCCTAGGGACACAACGGCGGTGACGAAGATGGCGGAAGAAGGAATCAAACCTGGAACCCTCTAGTTGCTGGCACGTCCGCTCTAACAACCGAGCCAGGCCACCCCTTAAGAAGTGACATGGTTTTGTAACAGGCCTTCAGTGGAGTGAGATGGCCAGTAATGGCTCTGGCAGTGTTGAGCTGAGAACATTTACGTTTTTTGAGGTTTGCAACTCAAAGCCATAGGGCCAAGATCCGGGAGACATATTCTGCAAGTGATTGCTTTGTGGCGATGTACACTGTGTGTAGATTTGCTGGCCACCAACCCCAAATTGCATCCCAGAGGGTACGGACCAGGTTGGTCCTTTTCGTAATCGCTTGGCAGACCTTCTTCACATGCTCGCCGAATGTGAGTTGTCGATCTTACTGGATACCAAAAAAGGTTGAAGTCGCATTGAAGGGGTAAAGGGAACCCCTCTTTGTGATATGCAGCCGCCAGGACGCTTTGGCTGAGCTGAGGCTGGAGAAGGAGACCTCACACATGTTTGTCATGAATAATTCAATAATTGTACCCACTTGGCATCCATTGCAGCCTTTCACCTAGGAGGGGGATCCTCACATCTGCAGCCCCTTACCAAGGTGTCGTCTTTTTCCCATTTTGTTTTTTTTTTAGTTTTTCCTTGCCTGGATGTAGGTTCAGATCAGGGGATGTTATTGTGGTTTGTGCATCCCTTTGAAGCACTTTATATAAATAAACCTTGATTGATTGATTTGTGTTGAGTGTTAGACGAACCTCGTCGCTCCACTGCACTACCTTGTCGATCTCTTTCTGCATCTTTTGTGTCACTTAATCTTTGTTGATGCCGTTGCAGGCCATTGCGAGGTCGATTGTGTACGCACTCACCAGCGTGAAATCGTCGAACCCACTCAAGAGGTGGTAGATGTAGATGACGAAGAGCAGAGAGGACAGTACAGGCCCTTGCAGAAGACCTTTGAACATTCGTGATAGGCCAATGGTTGAGTTCATCCGGACTAGTGCCGGTCGGTTATTTTAGCCAGAAAGCGAGCCGGGAAACACAATTGTAGCATCTTCCGGAGAAGCATTGTTCTCCACACCCTGTCATAGGCTTTGCTGATGTCGAAGAGATTCAGTCCCGTTCAGAAGCATTGGGACGACTGGAAGCTATCGGATATGAGTTGTGAGAGTCGTAGACATTGGTACACAGTCCTGCGGCCTTTCCGGAAGCCCGCTTGCTAAGGGCTCAGTAAGCATTTTTCTTTCAGCTACCATGAGAGTCGGTTGACAATCATTCTCTCCAGCAGTTTGCAGATTGTGGAGGTGAGGGCGATCGGGCGATAGCTGTCGTCTGATTGCTGGTCCTTTCCCTTTCTTTGGAAATGAATGATAACGTCATCTTTCCAGGATTGGAGCCAGCTGTTATTGAGGATTTTTCGTAATTCTGCTGAAACTGCAGCTGGTAGGTGCTTTCGAACAATAATAATAATGGATTAGAGTTATATAGCGCATTTCTAGACACTCAAAGAGCTTCACACTGAACTGAGAACACATCATTCAGTCACTCCACATTCACACATTGATTGTGGTAAGCTACATTTGTAGCCACGCCTGCCCTGGGCTGATGTACCTAAGGCCCCTCCTGCCACCACCAAATATTCATTCAAATTCATAGAACAAACATCCCTTCAACCATCCATCCATCCATCCGCCCATACATCAGTGTGAGGTGGGTGAAGTGTCTTGCCTAAGGACACAAAGGCTGTAACGAGGATGGCGAAAGCTGGAATCGAACCTGGAACCCTCAAAATGCTGGCATAGCCACTCTAGCATCTGAGCCGCGCCGTCCAAAAGAAGGTCCAGTGCGATATTGTTTACCTGGTTTCAGCTACCCGAGGACTATCTCGAGCTCTTCCAGGCGGAATGCCTGTTCAGTTGACTGGCTTGGACAATGAGCAAAGGACTACATTTACAGTCTGTCAGTGTTCTTTGACTACTTGCCTGCTCTTTCTGTCGCTTTTCCTGCTACTCACGCTAGCGTACTGCTGAGTGAAAGTGTTGGCTTTGGCTCGATCATAGAGATCCAACCATGCAGGTATATCCATCGATAGGGTTGATTAGTCTGAGCGTTGCGGTGGTAGGGGTGACGTTGGTGATAGAGAAGGGCCATCTTCTTGAGGTCGGGAGAATGATGTGTTGTTGCTCTACGGGTCTGTTTGTTGGGCTTGAGGCACCGTGTATTGAAAGCCTTTATTAACTTAGGTAATTAAGCCACCGACCCTTTGAGTTTGTGTATATCTGCCCACTCCATCCATTTTGATACCATCAAAGCCTTCCAGTATTGTGTTGGGTCTTCATGTCCAAGCTTAGTTTATTGGAGGAGAATGATATCAGCAGTATATTTCTTAATGACCAAACAAAGCTCTGGGATCTTTAACGCCAGATAATCACAGTTGTAGTAGAGTTTGGTTGTTAAGCGTGTTATCGGAATGGGATTGAGGTTCACCGTTCGTTGATTGGTGGCGAACACTGGAACTAGTCGAGAGGCATGTCTAACAGGCCCAGTTATTCGTATTGTGAAGTGAAGTGAATTATATTTATATAGCGCTTTTCTCTCGTGACTCAAAACGCTTTTACATAGTGAAACCAAATATCTAAGTAACATTTAAACCAGTGTGGGTAGCACTGGGAGCAGGTGGGTAAAGTGTCTTGCCCAAGGACACAGCGGCAGTGACTAGGATGGCGGAAGCGGGGAGGCGCTTGTTTCGGGTGGACACTTGAGATGGAAACCTCCAGTGCAGACGAAGCACTCAAGTGAGGGTTCTGGATGTCGCGATTCGGCCATAGGCTGTTGAGCACATCTTGTTCAATTTATTTAATCTTTGGAGGAGGGAATTGGGGTGTAAGTGTGTAAGAGAGAGACGAAGGAGAGGAAGAAGATGGCGCTGCACAGACTAGACAGCCCCAATTGGCACATTTTTAGTGAGACGTATTGGTACATAGGTACCAACCTATTTATTTATTTATATCTGCACCTTATTGCTTTTTTATCCTGCACTACCATGAGCTAATGCAAGGAAATTTTGTTCTTACCTGTACTGTAAAGTTCAAATTTGAATGACAATAAAAAGGACGTCTAAGTCTAAGTCTAAGTCTACAGCTGCGGCAAGTGATGATAACTGAGGATACTTTCATCTTCACACTGCAAACCCAACATCGGTGGACTACGCAGATGGTGGAGCTGCCGTACTTTCAGGAAAAGGGTTTGCCAATGAAGTCTTGTGTACTCTTCAATGCTAGACTAAGGCTAGAGCAGCTCCTGTGGAAAGACTGTGCGCAAGCAGAACAGATAATTGGGGTGAAGTCTTGACGAATTGTTTTAGCGCACCCCCGTCAGACCGGCCCGCGTTTCACCTTGATGTTGCATGCCCACAGAAGAAGATCGTGCAGCTCTGGCTACCAAAATGGGGTGCAGTGGACACTAGTATTTTGCATTACAGGACTATTTTCTTCGGACAAAAGAAATGGACCAAAAACAAATAACAGTGAAGGGAAAAGTCAGCCCCCTGGTCTTTAGCTTTCTGGAAATGTGGCTCCTAGAACAAGTTAATAGAATAGCCCTGTTTTAGAGGGTTTAATAGGCAGAATAGATGAATCCCCATTACCTGCATTGTTACCCGCCTCTTATTATCATTTTTTATTTATTTAGAATGCACAGTAAAAAGAAAGATGTGTGTTCTTGTCTCACATAAAGATTGTGGATGATGGGTAAAATTCCATAATAAGCTCAGTTTTCCTTTCAAGACTTGGTCATGTTCCTCTCTGTTGTCCAGCAGCTGAGGTTGTGCATTGGTGACTCTGCTATGCCCTGCCTGTAGTGTGCCGGTTAGACGGGCTTGGAAGCACAACTTAAACTGCCTGGATGAGCAATTTGATACGGGGTGGCTCAGCTTTCCAGATGTCAGACCAGGTCATCTTCCTCTCAATCGCATCCTCCCATCTGATCTGTACTCCCTGCTGTTTCATTCCATGGCCTTAAATTATCTTGTCTCCCTCTCCTTCCCTGTGTTGTTCACTTGGGGAAATGGAAAAGATCTTAACCGTGGACAGTGTCCTGTGACCACCTCTACAAGGTTCCTGTGGCGTAATCTTGCCTTTCCTCAATTTTCTGTCAGTCCTCACTTTAATTTCAGCTCTGGCAACCTGGACCTCTTGAGTCCCTGTATTGTAAAACTGGTATTGCTCTCCTCACTTTAAATTCCTCTGACAGGGACCTGAGTGTGACTTTTACTGTAGCTTGTTCCTTCTTCTTCTCTAAGATTGACACTCCATAGAAAAGTAAGGGGCACAGGATGCTGGAAAAAATGCTGCGTTGACAGACCCAAGCTAGAATTTTTTTCAGGTATGCCAAATCAGTACATGTTAACTGGATTCATGTTGTGTCTTTCTGAGAGCAGTCGGAATATTTTCTTCAGCTCTAGACAAGCGTCTGAACTTCTCCTTCCCATTTCTTCTCCTCCGCAACATAGATCTTGGCAGGTTCAAAACGCATCCGGGTACACTCCACCAGTTTCTTCAGAGTCTAGCGGCCACCTGGGACTGATTCTGACATGACTGTGAGTATAGTATAGGACTATATAAATAGAATACAAAAAGACTAAGAAAGAAAAAGTTAAGAAAATAACAGGAGTGTCCTAATCTGATATTGATAACGGTCAAATATCAGCAACATAAGAAGTATCGGATTATACCGGATTGCAACTGAAATCCTGGATATGTGCTCTGCAGTCCTGCAGCAGGGTAACTTGTGCAAAGCTGGACAGCCAGTTAATATCGAAATAAGCACACAAGGTTAGTCTTTTCTTCCATTTTAGCCTTTTACAAAATGTAAATATTGTAGGCTATAGGAGCTAGCAGCTACACAACAGCTAAACTTAATTGAACAATATTGCAGTCCAAAACAGGACATTTGTCAGTATAAAGACATTTTAAATAATTATTGTTGCATATTAATTACACGTACTAAGTTTCCTTGGCAGAAGCATACTAGAAAGTATCCATTAACAAACGTGTCTGCATCATTCAAATTACTGAGTCATGAGCTTAACCAAATGAATTATTGTGGCCACAGGGTGTCACCAAAAAAAACCAAAAAACTATAACTACACCATTTCAACTTAAAGACTGCATAAGTCCTTTACTGACGGTTAATAATTAATAGGTTAGTCTTTTTCATACTGTGTTTGATTCGTGCTGATATCGTATCGGATCAATATCTGTATCGCCCAATAGTCAAGGTTTTGTATCTGAAGTGAAAAATTTGAACTGGGACACCCCGAGAAAAATATTACTTTATTTACTTGTAATGTTTTAAATTAATTTCTACAGTACATACAGTACATAATTCTCCTCCTCCTCACACAACAGCATTTTTGCTGCAAGCATCTGTCATGTTTGTGTTTGAAGGATGAGGCTGTTGATAGCAAGTAACTTAACTTTTAATGACCCACGTTCTCAACAACATACATGTGTCTTTCATGCAGTCTTGTTCTACCACCTTATGTGGCACAGTAAGCAGCATACTAACCAGTACTGCCCCCTAGCGGTCATACCTGTAATAACATCTGATCATAACATCCCCCTTTTTCTAAGACAAAATGTATTGACATAACTAATCACATTAGCTTGGTCAGTTATTTTAACAAATTCTCATTTCGTCTAACTCTGACACATATGTGCAGTATGAACAATTTCAAATTGCATAGGCTATCTCAAATCTGAGCCAATACTATTTATAACACTTTCACAACAATCAATACACATTTTGTTCAACATATTTAACATGCATATTGACTTTTCTTTGTTTACAAGGTCAGTCTATCAGGCCTTTTGATTTCTCTTGTGGACCTTCTTAACTCAGGTTCATTTGGAGTAGGTGTGTTACAGTCAGCGTTACAGTCCATAACAGGTGTGGGTATTACCTGAGATTCACCACAAGTTACACTGAGCTCACCAACAGTCCCTTTAGGAGTCTTTAACAGACTGCGACGATTGCGTCTGAGGATTTGCCCATCATCAGTTCTCACCGTGTACGATCTTGGAGCAACTTCTTGCAGGACTGTTGCTTTTGTACTCCATCCATCAGTATCCTCAATCCTGACTGTGTTGTTGGTAGTCAGTGGAGGAAGACGCTTGGTTGTTTTGTCATAGAATGACTTTTGCATCATCTTCTGTTGTCGTAGCTTATGTTCAATATTTGAGGGATTATTTTGCTTTATTATGTTGTTTGAATGACTCGGCAAGGTTGTTCGTAGCTTCCTCTTCATCAGCAGTTCAGCTGGTGATAGTCCGCACTGAAGAGGTGATGCTCTGTAGCTCAATAAAGCCAGATACGGATCCGAGTCACTGTCAGCTGCTTTCTTTAGGAGTTGCTTTAGAATGTGAACTCCTTTTTCCGCTTGCCCGTTTGATTGTGCATAATGTGGGCTTGACGAAATCATATTGCACTGCAAACTTCTGCCATTCTTTGCTGCTGAAGCATGGGCCGTTGTCGCTTACTACAGTGTGTGGAATGCCATGCCTGGCGAATATAGATTTAGCATGTGTTATTACACAAGTTGACGTTAAGCCTGCTAGTAGCGCCATTTCAGGGAAGTTTGAGTAGTAATCTACTACCACTAAATAGTCTTTACCTCTGAGATGAAACAAGTCCATTCCTACTTTGTGCCATGGTGCGGTTGGCACCTCAGCAACCACCATAGGCTCTTTGCTCTGCTTGTTCCTGTGTTTCTGGCATGTTTCACATTTATTTATGAGTGTTTCAATGTCTTTGTTCAGTCCGGGCCAGAAAACCGACTCTCTCGCCCTCCTTTTGCATTTTTCAATGCCGAGATGGCCTTCATGTATCCTGTGCAAAATGTCCATTCTCAAAGCCTGTGGAATAACAATCCCGCCCTTTTTCAACAGCAGTCCATCCACAGTACTGAGCTCACCTCTGACGTGATAAAATAGTGGACATGAGCCAGCCGGCCATCCATCATCCATGTTCCTCATGACATGTTTGTAGCTCAGCATCCGTTGCTGTAGCCTCAGCTATTTGTCTTGACTTTGTGTCTGACAACAGGCAGTGTAGCCGACACCATGTTCACATGACACTGTATGTCCTCATCTGTTGCACTCACACTGTCGCCTGTAGTTGCTCTGGATAGGGCATCAGCAAGGATTAGGTGTTTACCTGGAGTATATATCAGTTCAAAATCATACCTTTGCATTTTCATCATCAACCGTTGAATCCGCGGTGACATTTCATTCAGATTCTTTTTGATGATGGCAACCGGCGGTCGGTGATCAGTTTCAACTGTGAAGGACGGCAAGCCGTACACATAGCTATGAAACCGCTCCAAACCATATGCCAGTCCCAAACATTCTTTTTCGATCTGAGCGTACCGACATTCCGATTTTGTCATAGCCCGAGATGCATAGGCTACCGGTTTTCAGTGCTCACCCTCAGCCTGGAGTAGAACGGCACCAATACCATCTTTGGAAGCATCGGTTGACACTTAAACAAATATAAAATGTCATCCTTTCCAAATATAACGGTTAATAAGGAAATAATACAAAATGTTAGTGAATATCGTTACCTGGGTGTCATTTTAGAGCCAACACTTGGCTTTAAAAAACATATCAAACAGATGTGCCAGAGTCTTAAATACACCATAAAAACGTTCAAATGTATCAGGAATTCATTAACACTGGAGGCAGCTCAAACTTATTTTAATGCAATGATTATGTCTCGTTTTTATTATTGTATAACATGTTGGTCGCAGGCAAGCAAAATGACACTGAGGCCATTGGAAACTTTGCACAAACAATCCCTCAAAATCCTTGACCGAAAACCACAACACCACCATCATTGTTTAGTTGTCCAAAAATATAGATTGTTACATTTAGCTAACATTCAAAGATTAGCATCAATACGAATGGCCCATCGCATCTTAAATAACACTGCACCAGCGCCACTTAAGCACTTTGTCCAGTTTACATCTGCTGTGACAACTAGAAACACACGAGCCTCCACCAGGGGGCAGTGTAGCATACCCAGATGTAAAACCTCTTTTGCACAATCAGCCTTTTCATATAAAGCCATAAAGGAATGGAACGACCTCACAACAAACTTGAAAAGTCTAACAGATTACTCTTCATTCACAATTGAAGTTAAAAAGTGGCTTTGGAGCAATCAAAGCTGCTCACACGGTCACTAAGATGGACATTATGTTTGACACATCAACCTAATGTGTATTATATTTATCCATGAGAGCATTTTTATTGTAAATTGTGAGGTGTGTCTGTTAAAATCATGGTTGTTTTTACAAATGATGATAGATGTGAACAAAAGCATGTATTGTCTTCGTGTGATGATGTAAATGAGGTGTGGTTGTATTGTATATTAAGTATGTGTCCATGAAAGGGCATTTTATGACTTTTTTCTTAATACTTGTGTATGATTTTACTGTCATAATTTTATTGCATGATTTTTGTATCCCTTTAATTTAGGTAGCCAGGGACTGCAGATGGAAATTAGCTATTTAGCTATAATCTGGTACAGAACATATCTGTCTTTGACCTTAATGTTTCTGTACATTGTCCCTTCAAATAAAGACTAAACTACTACTACTTTTATCCTCTTTGTGTGGTCATAAAATGACAACACAGGTGCTGTAGTCAGTGTGTTCTTGAGTTTTTGCCACTCATGCTCATGTTTCACTGTCCATTTAAAATCACAGTCCCTGTGCAGAAGCTCTCGTATGCAAGATGTCTTTGCTGTCAAATTGGGAATGAATTTACCTATAAAATTGACCATCCCCATGATGCGTAGCACACCAGTTTTGTCTGTGGGCCTTGGCATGTTCTGTATTGCACGTATTTTTTCTTGATCTGGTTGGACACCACGTGCAGACAGCTTGTCTCCAAGGAAAAGGATCTCCTGAACACCAAACTCACATTTACTCTTGTTTAGTTTTAGTCCATACTTTTTTATGCGTTCCATAACTCTGTTTAGTCTCTCATTGTGCTCTTGGGCTGTGGATCCCCATATGATGATGTCATCAATGTAGACTCGAACTCCATCCAAGCCCTCGATGATCTGCTCCATTGCTCTGTGAAATATTTCAGGTGCTGACTTTATTCCAAAAGGCAGTCTGAGAAAGCAGTGTCTGCCGAAGGGCGTATTAAAGGTACAGTACATTGTGCTGCTTTCACTCAGTTTCAGCTGCCAGAAACCTTGTGAGGCGTCAAGCTTTGTGAAGTAGCTGGCACCTGACATTTCACTGATGATCTCTTCACGTGTAGGTATTTGATAATGTTCACGCTTAATGCTCTCATTTAGATCTTTAGGGTCCATACATATTCTCAACTCACCATTCTTTTTCTTTGTGATGACCGTTGAGTTGACCCAGTCTGTAGGCTCATTAACCTTTTTGATCACCCCCGGCATGATCATTCTGTCGAGTTCTTTCTTTAGGCTGTCTTTCAGTGGGGCTGGAACTCTGCGTGCTGCATGCACAACTGGTTGGGCATCTTCTTTCAATTGTATTTTATATGTGAAGGGCAAAACACCAAAACCCTTGAAAACATCTGAAAAGTTCTGAACAATTGTTTCCATGGAGTCATTTGTTGGGATAATGCTATACACTCTTTTCACAAGTGCTAGTTCTTCACAGGCTCTGTCACCCAGAAGTGATTCACGTCCCTCATTCACAACAAAGAAGCATAGGTGGTGCACTTTTCCTTTAACTGTGACACTCAACCTGCATGTGCCCAAACATTTAATTGGTTGTCCATTGTAGTCTTTAAGTCCAGATTCTTTTCTTTTTTTTTGTGGCTTGTTTTTCATTGCCTTTACATCACACATGCTTATGAGATTTGCTTTTGCACCCGTGTCCAATCTCATGGTGACTACAGTCCCATTTATCATTAGAGGAGCTATCCATTTATCTTCTTCATTGTCTGATTTACTTATTTGTTCACTTTCCAAATTTACCATGCCAACAAAGAACGTGTAGTAGTATTGACAAGTTATAAGCATCAATATGTAATGTAATAGTACTGGCAATGTATAAAAATCAATATGTTATAATGTAATGGTATTGGCAAAGTATAAACATCAATATGTAATGCGATAGTATTGGCAAAGTATGAGCATCAATATGTAATGTAATAGTATTGGCAAAGTATGCGCATTATTATGTAATGTAATAGTATTGGCAAAATATGAGCATCAATATGTAACGTAATAGTATTGGCAAAGTATGAACAACATCAATATGTAATATAATAGTATTGGCAAAGTACAAGGCTCAATATGTAATGTAATAGTATTGGCAAAGTACAAGGATCCATATGTAACAACCTTGAGCAGGAAGTGAAAGCTTTTACAGTCTTTGCATGTAAATGTATCACTCGATCGTTTGGGTCTCAAAATGAAGACATTCGCTGCTAAATACCATCTGGGATCATTGGGATCATCATCAAACGACAGCTCCAGAATATAGATTTGTTCCTGCCCCGGATAATATTCAAATGTTCACATAATTTCCATATTTTATAGGGCACAAACACACCAGAGATCCTTTTCTCCTCAGTTGTACAAGGCGATTATTCCGTACAACTGGCCTGAAAATATTGTAAATTGTGATATTTGAACTAAAAGTTACATCATAATAAAAGTAATTATTTTGCAGTTTGGAGTATTTGACCGAGATCTTTGTGCAGTATGACCTTTAAAGCTTGGCTATGAAGCCAAAGAACCAACATGGTGAATATTACATGTTTTTGTGTTGATTGGTGAGCAAATAAACATTTGCTAGTGTTGCTTGTGCTTTGGCAACACGTCTTTTTCGTTCATTTGAGTTAATAAACAACATGTTTTATAGCAGGAATAATACAAACTTCTTCAAATGCCACATTTCTGGGCTTTTACCGGCACTTGGCTTGTTTCAGTCTACTCGACCACAAGGAAGAACCGTGACATGACAGCTCCATTATATCTATTACAGCATGTACTGCAGTGACGTGCGGTGAGGTTCATGGCTGGTGAGGCACTGACTTCATCACAGTCAGATTTACAAACATATGAACCCTAAAGAGTATCTTATTCACCGTTTGATTGGCAGCAGTTAACGGGTTATGTTTAAAAGCTCATACCAGCATTCTTCCCTGCTTGGCACTCAGCATCAAGGCTTGGAATTGGGGGTTAAATCACCAAAAATTATTCCCGGGCGCGGCGCCGCTGCTGCCCACTGCTCTCTCACCTCCCAGGGGGTGATCAAGGGATGGGTCAAATGCAGAGGACAAATTTCACCACACCTAGTGTGTGTGTGACAATCATTGGTACTTAAACTTAATTTTAACTTTACACATACAAACTGTAGCACACAAAAAAGCCCATTTAATAAAAAAAATGTTATTATGGTCTTATCTTTACTTATAAATGAAGTCCTTGCGCCGCTGTTGTGCTGGATTAATGCACCCCCGCCGTAGAATGCACCCCCTGACTGGAGTGTTATATCAACTAAAGCCCACACTTAAACTTTCCACGTGCAAGATTGAATCTATTTAAAAAAAGTTATTTAATAAGAAGCCAAAAAGTGCAAAAATAATAATGTTTGTGTCGGAGGAGTTGTGAATTAATGAAATATGAAATCCGTGCTGCAGTCTGCAGGTGTACCTAATGTTGTGGCCCTGCAGTCATTCACAACTCCTCCAACACGAACATTATTGTTTTTGCACTTTTTGGCTTCTTATTAAATAACTTTTTTTAAATAGATTCAATCTTGCATGTGGAAAGTTTAAGTGCGGACTTTAGTTGATATTATTATTATGATTCTACGGTGGGAGTGCATTAACCGGCACAAGAAGGCGGGATTACTGCGAGCCTCAGCCAGTGCGTCTTTGCAGCCGTTTTATGATTGCGCAGCACAAGAAATACGTTACACACATACAGTTGTTGACAAAATACACTGTACATTATATACCTCAGCTAACTAAACTATGGAAATGTATAATATAGTTCATATAGCAATACGGTCTCACTGCACAGCAGGCCAGCAGTTAGCCGAGTCCGCAATCCATGTTGAGGCACAACTGAGTGACGTGCCTCAACTGGCTGCTGATCACTGCAAGTCTCTTCTCAGTATTTGAACGGCAAATGTGAAAATTCTGCGATTTTGAATAAAAATAATCTAAAACTGGTGAAGTTAAATGGAAAATAATTTTATAGTATAATCACTGGATACATATAACCATTTAATTTATTTTTTTTCTTTTTACATTTTTTTTCTTTCCATGATGGCACGTGAGGCCCCGCCTCACCTGCCTCCAGTGACTGCACGTCACTGATGTACTGTATCCTTTATCTTCAAGTCATTTCCAGTAAAGCCATAGTATCCAATCACAATCTAATGACAGCCGATACAAGATGTGTACAAAAAACATTGTACCTTGTTATATGCATTTTACAATATGTATTATTGTAGTACTTTAGAGCTGTACAACAGGGAGGAGCTTCTAATAGTTTGACACTTTTTAATAGAATGTGTGACACTTGTGTATACCTGATAAAGCATCCTTAAATCAGTCAATTAGTCAAACAACCAGCCAGGAGACACCGATCCCAGCGTGGCTCGACCGATGGCGGAGGTGAGCCGGGTGGTAGCATGGAGGTGGACGCATCCGTATTGGAATCGATCAACGCGAGATTGAGCAAGCTGGATATTCTGGATGCACTACAGCAGGACATCCGTGACTTGAGAAGTAGCCTGGAATTCAGTCAGAAGGAGATTGAGGATATAGCTCGGTTGGTAGAGCGGCCGTGCCAGTAACTTGAGGGTTGCAGGTTCGATCCCCGCTTCCGCCATCCTAGTCACTGCCGTTGTGTCCTTGGGCAAGACACTTTACCCACCTGCTCCCAGTGCCACCCACACTGGTTTAAATGTAACTTAGATATTGGGTTTCACTATGTAAAGCGCTTTGAGTCACTTGAGAAAAAGCGCTATATAAATGTAATTCACTTCACTTCACTTCATCTAAGAAAGGATAATGTCCTTCTGAGAGGTGCGATGACTGACATGCAGAGATCTACCGACTTTCTTACAGCGGACTATAGGCGCATTAAAGACATGCTGTTGGATATACAGTGCAGGGACATGAGAGACAATCTCATTTTCTCAGGGATCCGAGAGGGCAACGCCGATCCGGAAAAAACTGTAAGAGAGTTCATGTCGGATAAACTCAAGCTCTCCCCGGAGGTGGTAAAAGACATAACTTTTTCCAGAGTGCACAGAATGGGCAGACCTGTGGACAATAAAGTCCGTCCCATAATAGCTCGTTTTGAGCATTTTAAGCACAAAGAGTTGGTGAAAAGCCGAGGAAAGGAGCTGAAAGGGACCTCTCTCTGGTTAAATGACCACTTCCCGGCTGAGATCAACGATAGGAGAAAGAAACTGTCACCGATCATGAGAGAGAACCGAGCGCAGAACAAGAGAGTGGCACTAACAGTGGATAGGCTGTACATAAATGGACAGCTGTATCGGGACCCAAAGGTTACCCCCTGGCTTTTTTAGAATGGGCATTCGTGGGTGTTTTTAGTATCTTGGTTTGGCCTGTGTCATGACTACTTCCAGTACTGTTATGTCCCGCACTAAGCTGGGCCTTCATAGGGGCCTGGTGTTAGCTCACGTGAATGTATGCAGCCTGCGTAATAAGTATCAGGAAGTAGAGTGTATTATCAAAGATAATTTTATTAATATCTCTGCCATTTCTGAGACCCACCTTGATGATTCCTTTTCTGATTCAATTGTAGCCATTGAGGGGTTCTCAATTTTTAGGAAAGATAGGAACAGGTTTGGGGGTGGGGTGGCTATTTATGTTCAGAATCATTTATCTATCAAAGTGCACAATGATTTGATGAGGGAGAGTATTGAAGCTATTTGTGTACAGGTCGATCTGCCTTATTTGAAACCAATTCTAGTATGCTGTTTCTATAAGCCTCCTAGTGCTGATGCTCTGTATCTGAAGGAGTTATGTGAGATGTTTGACAGGATATCAGATGCGAATAGAGAAATCTATTTACTGGGTGATATGAATGTTGACTGGCTGGGACAGGGGTGTACAAACAAAAATAAGTTACAAAACAAAAACATGAACAGACATGACAAGCTCAGGGGCCACACAGAGGAAAATCTACTCCAAAGTGGGCCGGACTGGTAAAATCACGTCATGATAACTTAAAAATAAAGACAACTTAAGATTGTTTTCTTTGTTTAAAAATAGAACAAGCACAATCTGAAAACATACAAATCCTAATGTTTTGTTTTTTTACACTTACATGTTGCTGGTCATAGTAGTCTATCTTCATTTGTCGTGATATATAATTTCTGAATAAATGATGTGATAATGTTCATCAGTCAAATAGGTGTAAATCTAGTAGAGTTTTATAATGCTCTCATTGGTGTAAAATTGTAATCTATCAGAAGATGTAATAGATAGTAATCTCAAAATCAAATTACAGTATGTTATTAAAGGCCTACTGAAAGCCACTACTACCGACCACGCAGTCTGATAGTTTATATATCGATGATGAAATCTTAACATTGCAACACATGCCAATACGGCCGGGTTAGATTAGTAAAGTGCAATTTTAAATTTCCCGCGGAATATCCTGCTGAAAACGTCTCGGTATGAGGACGTTTGTGCGTGACGTCACGGATTGTAGCGGACATTTTGAGACAGCATTGTGGCCAGCTATTAAGTCGTCTGTTTTCATCGCAATTATTCCACAGTATTCTGGACATCTGTGTTGGTGAATCTTTTGCAATTTGTTTAATGGACAATGAAAACTGCAAAGAAGAAAGTTGTTGGTGGGATCGGTGTATTAGCGGCCGGCTGCAGCAACACAAACACGTAGCCGGTGTTTCTTTGTTTACATTCCCGAACGATGACAGTCAAGCTTTACCATTGGCCTGTGGAGAACTGTGGGACAACAGAGACTCTTACCAGGAGGACTTTGAGTTGGATACGCGGTACCGTGAGTATGCAGCTGCGGCTTCCAAACATTTGATCGCTTGCCCGTACGTGCGTGCCGCTATGTGCATGTCACATACTTAACTTTGGGGAAATATATGTGCTGTATGAACTTTGCGGAGGTGAACAGTAATTTGGGCTGTGGGATTGAGTGTGTTGTGCGGGTGTTTGATTTGTATTGGCGGGTTATATGGACGGGACGGGGGAGGTGTTTGTTATGCAGGATTAATTTGTGGCATATTAAATATAAGCCTGGTTGTGTTGTGGCTAATAGAGTATATATATGTCTTGTGTTTATTTACTGTTTTAGTCATTCCCAGCTGAATATCAGGTCCCACCCGACTCTCACAGCATCTGCCCTCTAATCATTCACTCTCACTTTCCTCATCCACGAATCTTTCATCCTCGCTCAAATTAATGGGGTAATCGTCGCTTTCTCGGTCCGAATCGCTCTCGCTGCTTGTGGCCATGATTGTAAACAATGTGCAGATGTGAGGAGCTCCACAACCTGTGACGTCACGCTACTTCCGGTACAGGCAAGGCTTTTTTTTATCAGCGACCAAAAGTTGCGAACTTTACCGTCGATGTTCTCTGCTAAATCCTTTCAGCAAAAATATGGCAATATCGCGAAATGATCAAGTATGACACATAGAATGGATCTGCTATCCCCGTTTCAATAAGAAAATCTCATTTCAGTAGGCCTTTAATGTAATGTAATAATTTTCCTCAACTGATGTGCTAAAATCATGTGGTTTATTCTGTACATATGTAGCATCATCTACAACAAAACTTGTGAATTTGGACTCATTTCATAAATCACACATGAATTTAGTAGAGGATACATGTTATTTCAGCATATTTATGTGCGCCCAGATAATGTATCCCCAGTCCTCAATCTTAACCCGGCACATAGCTCCGCCCCCTCTGAAGTCATGCGCACATGACTGCTATTGCGACATCCAGTGGACACATTTAGAAGAGCAGTTTCTTTCATAAAAAAAAAAAGACAGCTAATTTTTATACTTACCAAAATCATCTCGCGGGCCGGATAAAACCTGTTCCGGCCCACGGGCCGTACGTTTGACACCCCTGGCTTAAATTAAATTAAAATTGTATGAAATGTTTTAATTGGTTGTGCTTTGATTAGAAAACAAAGTGTTTTAATATTATTGAAGAAAGAGTATACTATTATAAATCATTTGAGTTTACTTCAGGCTACTTTAGCCAACAGCGTGACTTACGTGGAACGTTTGGTCACTATGGCACCCCCTGCTGCCTCTAGTGGTCACTACAGGATCATCCCACGTCATCTCCTGCTGAAAAACATACCTGGAAAAATAAAAAAAAATACAAATCTTTTAAATCCTGTAATGTTAATGGTCAAAAAGCAGCGAGCATTACACCTATCATCTCTGAGGGAATGTACTGTGAGAGTCATTGATTAAGCTTTTTTTTGTGGCTGCTGGCATTTGTCTGCCAGATGGGAGATGACCAAAAATGTTTAAAAAAAAAAGCAGCAACTGAGCATGCAAACTCGTGTTGAGTCCAGATTGTGTCCTTCTGGAAGCTTCTTGATCCACTTCATGTTTACATTCCTTATTACTTGCAAAATAACATGTTTTTTTTTGTTTTTTCCAGCACAATGTCTTCTCACAGCGATGGCAGTGACATCCTAAGTATATTCTCCTGCTTGCAGTTCATTGACTGGAGTAGTTCCAATCAATTAACTCTCCATTATTTACCCAGACTGTCCCTGCAGAATTCATTCAGAAAACTGCAATTACAGCAGCGTGGCTGGTCTTCCTCCTCCTTCTCCTCCAACGTTCCCTGTTTAGACTATTTCCACACACATCACTTGTTAAATGTGTGTTGTGGATGTACATGTATGTATATATATATATATATATATATATATATATATATATATATATATATATATATATATATATATATATATATATATATATATATATATATATATATATATATATATATATATATGTATATGTGTATGTATGTATGTGTGTGTACATGCTTATATGTGTATATGTGTTTATATGACATAACATTTTTATATACTATTATTATTATTATTATTATTAAACATACAGTAAGTAATAAGAGGGGTGGGAGTACATACGTTTTTACTTCTTCTCACTCCTTTTCGGATATGTATACATTAAATGTTTATTTTAATTTCTTGTTTCTTTTGGTTTTTATTATTACTATTTATATTATTATTATTATTGTTTTTGTTATTCATTCTTGAATGGCTTTTTTTTTGTTATTTTTCAAAATTTGTTGTTTTTGTTTTGTCTACATATTCGAAATAAACATGAAAATGAAAAAAAAAAAAAAAAAGGAAAAAAAAAAATCACCATAGCATAGGCTTCATTTATTCAACTGCAGAGAGTGCCAGGCACATGATTTAGCGCTGTAAACTACCGACAAGATAAGACATGAGCTGAACTGTGTCTAATCAGGTCATTTTTTAATGATTTTTTGAAGCTACACGATTAAATGCCAAACTGGACTTTTAGCGGCGGAGCACAAATGCAGTCCAGTCACCATCTGTGACAAATGTCTGGGCTGGCAAAAAGAGCACTGAGACGCCAGGGAATAACGCTGTTATAGCAAGGAACATGCGCTTTGGCTCCTCGCGTCCCCCGACGCTCGCCAACGTTCGCTTCAAAATGGCCACCATTCACAATTTCCCAACAATTAGAATACTTTCAAAAGCTATATGTAATCACAATTACAGGCCTTTAAAAAAAGTGAAAGATGATCAATATTTGAGTACTTTTAGAAGTGCTACATAGAGAACGTCTGAGTACTTTGAAAAGTGAAAATTTTTGTACTTTGTGAAGCGCTGGTGAAAATTTCAGTAAACCGCAAAATTATCAAAATTTAAATAGTGAAAATTTCGGTACCTGTACTTTAAAAAGCACATTGGAGTACTTTTAAAAGCGCTACATAGTCAACATTTCAGTAGTTTCAAAAGTGACTTAACAAAATTTACTTAACAAAAAAAGGTGAAATAACTGAAAACATGTTTTATATTCTAGTTCCTTCAAAATAGCCACCCTTTGCTCTGATTACTGCTTTGCACACTCTTGGCATTCTCTCGATGAGCTTCAAGAGGTAGTCACCCGAAATGGTTTTCACTTCACAGGTGTGCTTGAAGCTCATGGAGAGAATGCCAAGAGTGTGCAGAGCAGTAATCAGAGAAAAGGGTGGCTATTTTGAAGAAACTAGAATATAAAACATGTTTTCAGTTATTTCACCTTTTTTTGTGAAGTACATAACTCCACATGTGTTCATTCATAGTTTTGATGCCTTCAGTGACAATCTACAATGTAAATAGTCATGAAAATAAAAAAAACCCGCATTGAATGAGGAGAAGGTGTGTCCAAACTTTTGGCCTGTACTGTATATCAAATAGAATTTAAAGAACAATTTAAATAATTATTTTTCATGGAAAAGTCTAATTTAAAATTTGAGTACTTTGAAAAGCTATATGTAAATACAATTAGAGCCCTTTAAAAAAGTGCAAGATGATCAATATATGAGTACTTTTAGAAGCGTTACATAGAGTACTTTGAAAAGTGAACATTTTAGACTTTGTGAAGCGCTACATGGGGAAAATTTCAGTAAACCGCAAAATAATCATGTATATAGTGAACATTTGAGTACCTGTACTTTAAAAAGCACAGCATTTGAGTACTTTTAAAAGCACTACATGGTCAAAATTTCAGTACTTTCAAAAGTGCTACATAGTGAAAATTTGACTACTTTTAAAAGTGTTGCATGGTGAAAATATGAGTACTTTAAAAAGCACTGCCTATTGAAAATCTGAGTACTTTAAAAAGTACGACGTTGTGAAAAATGTACTTTTAAAATCACTTAATAGTGAAAATTTGAGGGCTCTGAAAAGCGCTACATAGTGACGCTTTGATTCATTTGAAAAACATAATTAAAACTTGAGTACTTTCAAAAGCAGTAAAAAGTGAGAACATTGAAAAGCGCTACATGATCACACTTGGATTACTTTGAAAAGTGCAATAATAGATCATCAAAATTTGAAAAGTACTACATGAACTAAAATGTAGTTCTTTGAGTGTTATATAGACAACATGTCTTTTACCAGAACTATGTAAAAATGTAATGATATTAGGCACAAGACATTGAAACAACGTTGATTATAAATACATATACAACTTACTTTGAAACAATATTGCAAAAAAGTTGTATTGGTAAATTGAGAGAACGTTGATGTCTTACGTTGAATCCATGTTGTTGGTTGGGAAATGACCAAAATTCCATGATCAAATCTACGTCAAAACCTGACATTGAATAAACGTCGTCAAAAAAGCATGTTGTTCTAAGGTCAACGTCAAGACCTAATTCACCAAGTTCTTAAAGGCCTACTGAAAGCCACTACTACCGACCACGCAGTCTGATAGTTTATATATCAATGATGAAATCTTAACATTGCAACACATGCCAATACGGTTAACTTATAAAGTGCAATTTTAAATTCCCCGGGGAATTTCCGGTTGAAAACGTTTTTGATTGATTGAGTCTATGTATGATGACGTATGCGCGTGACGTCAATCGTTGAAACGGAAGTATCCGGACACCATTGTATCCAATACAAAAAGCTCGGTTTTCATCGCAAAATTCCACAGTATTCTGGACATCTGTGTTAGTGAATCTTTTGCAATTTGTTTAATGAACAATGAAGACTGCAAAGAAGAAAGTTGTAGGTGGGATCGGTGTATTAGCGGCTGGCTACAGCAACACAACCAGGAGGACTTTGACTTGGATAACAGACGCGCTATCCGACGCAAGCCGCCGACCGCACGGATGATCGGGTGAAGTCCTTCGTCGCTCCGTCGATCGCTGGAACGCAGGTGAGCACGGGTGTTGACGAGCAGATGAGGGCTGGCTGGCGTAGGTGGAGCGCTAATGTTTTTAGCACAGCTCTGTGAGGTCCCGTTGCTAAGTTAGCTTCAATGGCATCGTTAGCAACAGCATTGTTAAGCTTCACCAGGCTGGAAAGCATTAACCGTGTATTTACATGTCCATGGTTTAATAGTATTGTTGATCTTCTGTCTATCCTTCCAGTCAGGGGTTTATTTCTTTTGTTTCTATATGCAGTTAAGCACAATGCTATCACGTTAGCTCCGTAGCTAAAGTGCTTCGCCGATGTATTGTCGTGGGGATAAAAGTCACTGTGAATGTCCATTTCGCGTTCTCGACTCTCATTTTCAAGAGGATATAGTATCCGAGGTGGTTTAAAATACAAATCCGTGATCCACAATAGAAAAAGGAGAGAGTGTGGAATCCAATGAGCCAGCTTGTACCTAAGTTACGGTCAGAGCGAAAAAAGATGCGTCCTGCACTGCACTCGAGTCCTTCACTCTCACGTTCCTCATCCACAAATATTTCATCCTGGCTCAAATTAATGGGGTAATCGTCGCTTTCTCGGTCCGAATCGCTCTCGCTGCTGGTGTAAACAATGGGAAAATGTGAGGAGCCTTTCAACCTGTGACGTCACGCTACTTCCGGTACAGGCAAGGCTTTTTTTTATCAGCGACCAAAAGTTGCGAACTTTATCGTCGATGTTCTCTACTAAATCCTTTCAGCAAAAATATGGCAATATCGCGAAATGATCAAGTATGACACATAGAATGGACCTGCTATCCCCGTTTAAATAAAAAAAAATCATTTTAGGCCTTTAAAGTTGTTTCAATCTCTTGTGCCTGCTGTGACGTCAACAAAACGTATTATTTAGCGTCTCTGAGTGTTCTAAAAACATTTAAAAGCTATATTTATCATGATTCACAGAACTATTGTCGTACCAGCACACATGAGACCCATTAGATAGAGTTCCCAGATTTATCCCAATGAGTACCACAAGAACATAAATAGAGTAGGTTATAAATAGCATGATAGGCATAGGTTATCAAATAGAAAAATAAACTACATTGCGATCCAGTTGTGCAAAAAGAATGTAAAAAGAATGACAGCAGGTTTGACCTTCCACCATCTTTGTTACGCTGATGCTGAGGCTGCTTCTGTACTCAAAACGTATTGTTGCCTGTGATGCATGTCGTCTGCAGACTTCACAACATGCCCTGCTGCAGACTATATCAACGGCTAATTCCGTGACGCGACGCCATTGGACAGGTGTGCCTAATGTTGTGTCCGGTGGTGTGAAAGTAGGCCTTAATAGATGTTGAAGTGGTATTAAAAGGCTGCTTGGGTGACCTTCCGAGGCAACGGGTAATATGTTTTGGTGGAACTAGTGGTCCACTCACTACAGCGTGACATCGATATTGGGTTTTATTACAGCGGAGGAGGAAGCAGGGTGATGATGATGAAGAGTAGGAGTGCGGCATATATGTTCAAATGCCCTTCAGAGACAGAGAGAGAGAGAGAGAGAGAGAGAGATGGTGGGGTTTTATATGACAACATTATAGGCAGCTGGCTTGTCCTCGGGATAAAAAATTTATTTTTTATGCTCACATCATACACATTGGAAAGAAGCAATTGTGCAACATCTGGTTCTACTGAAGTATGAACATCTATACAGGAGCTTCCATATGTGTGATTAGTATATTTTATGTGACCCAGAACATGTAATGTACAATTCTATCGTCTTTACTTTTCAGAAATACACTGAAAATAACACCAAAACTAAAGATAAACAACATAGAAATTTGAGTATTCTGAAAAGCTCTTAAAATTAGAATACTTTGAAAAGATCCACATTATTATTTTACTGTTTTGAAATGTACTGCATAGTGGAAACCCGAGTATACTGAAAAGCGCAACACAAAATCTAAATATTAGTATTTTGGAAGGTACTATATTGTGCAAAATTGTGTACTTAGAAAAGTACTGTCACGTATGGGTTGCAACTTACTGCGGGGTCGTTCCTCCCAGATGCAGACGGACCACTCCGGACAGGACGTGCAGGTAGGAACATGATTTATTGTCGAAATCAAACAAGTACAAAAAACGGAAAACAAGTCAGAGGAAAAACGTGCCGATCGCACTGGACGCTAAAGCTAACACCTAGCATGGACTAGAGACAAGGAATACTCACGTAACGGTAGCATGAAGCAAACAATGAAACCAGACAGAGCGTGGCGAGTAAGGTGAATAAATAGCTCTCTGATTAGTGGTTGACAGCAGCTGAGCGTGCCGATCACTAACCAGAGGCAGGTGAACCCAATTAATCCCCATGGAAACTAAAACAAACCCAGAGGTGCACAAACAGGAACTAAGGGAGTCCAAAACTAACACAACATAAGAAAACATGATCCGGACGACGGATCATGACAAGTACATGATCAAATGTAAGTACTTCAAAAACCACTATATGATCAATAATGAGTACTTTGAAAAGAGCTACATAATTAGAATTTGAGTACTGTGAAAATCTCTTGGAATTTTAATATTTGTGAAACTCTGAGTACCTTAAAACGCTATATGATAAATTGTAAATACTTAGAAAACAGCTACAAAAATACAATTTGAGTACTCCGAATTAGAACTGCATAGTAAAAATTGAGTACCTTGAAAAGTGCTACATAGTAAAATGTTTAGTGCCGTACCTTAACAAGCGCGACATTACTCAAATTTTCGTACATTAAAAAGCACTACGTTATGATAATTTGAGTACCTTGGAAAACGCTACATAGTGAAATGTTCAGTGCCGTACCTTAAAAAACGTGACATTATTCAAATTTGAGTACTTTAAAAAGTGCTACATAGTGATAATTTGAGTACTTTGAAAAGCGCTACATAGTGATAATTTGAGTACTTTGAAAAGCGCTACATAGTGATGATCTGAGTACTTTGAAAAGCGCTACATAGTGATGATCTGAGTACTTTGAAAAGCGCTACATAGTGATAATTTGAGTACTTTGAAAAGCGCTACATAGGGATAATTTGAGTACATTAAAAAGCTCTAAATTGTGATAATTTGAGTACTTTGAAAAGTACTACATAGTGATAATTTGAGTACTTTGAAAAGCGCTACATAGTGATAATTTGAGTACTTTGAAAAGCGCTACATAGGGATACTTTGAGTACATTAAAAAGCTCTAAATTGTGATAATTTGAGTACTTTGAAAATCAATCAAACAATCAATCAATGTTTATTTATATAGCCCTAAATCACAAGCGCTACATAGTAATAATTTGAGTACTTTGAAAAGCGCTACATAGTAATAATTTGAGTACTTTCAAAAGCGCTACATAGTGATAATGTGAGTACTTTGAAAAGCGCTACATAGTGATAATTTGAGTACTTTGAAAAGCGCTACATAGTGATAATTTGAGTACATTAAAAAGCTCTAAATAGTGATAATTTGAGTACTTTGAAAAGTACTACATAGTGATAATTTGAGTACTTTGAAAAGCGCTACATAGTGATAATTTGAGTACTTTGAAAAGCGCTACATAGTGATAATTTGAGTACTTTGAAAAGCGCTACATAGGGATACTTTGAGTACATCAAAAAGCTCTAAATTGTGATAATTTGAGTACTTTGAAAATCAATCAATCAATCAATCAATGTTTATTTATATAGCCCTAAATCACAAGCGCTACATAGTAATAATTTGAGTACTTTGAAAAGCGCTACATAGTGATAATGTGAGTACTTTGAAAAGCGCTACATAGTGATAATTTGAGTACATTAAAAAGCTCTAAATAGTGATAATTTGAGTACTTTGAAAAGTACTACATAGTGATAATTTGAGTACTTTGAAAAGCGCTACATAGGGATAATTTGAGTACTTTGAAAAGCGCTACATAGGGATAATTTGAGTACATTAAAAAGCTCTAAATAGTGATAATTTGAGTACTTTAAAAAGTATTACATAATCAAATGTGAGCACTTCAAAAACAGCTACAGAAATAAAATGTTAGTACCTTCAGAAAAACACTGCTTAGTGAAAATGTGAATACCGTGAAAACCGCTACGTAATAATCGTTTCAGTACTTTGAAAACACTGCATAGTGAAAATTTCAGAACCTTGGCAAGCGCTACATAATCAACATTTCTGTATTTTGAACATCATTTTACCTCAATTATTTGTTCTTAAAAGAAAATAAACTTAAACAACTATGTAAAATATATTATTCAGAATTTAAAGAACAATTTAAATAATTATTTTTCATGGAAAAGTCAAATTTTAGGAAAGCACCCTTGCAGAAAACAGTGAAAGTCAGGAAATCTTGCTGCATGTTTTGAATGGGAAACAGTAGCGCCGGCTGGTGGACAAATATATATATATATATTCAAAATGGAACAGCCATAGATAACGATTTGATCAACACTGCTTTTTACAATGATACATCTTTGATGACGAGGAAGAAATGTGTCACTTTTTGCTTTTTTAAGGCAAACTGAAGAAACAGAGAGAACCATTATGAATGAATTTAAAAAAATACAATTATAATCTTTGGTAAAAGTCACACATTCTGTTTTGGTTTGCAAATGAAAATAAAAAGTCCCCAATATCTCTTTCAGTATCATTGATATGATAAAGAAGAAATCAATAAAACATAATGCAATGACAGCGCTGCACTGCAGCATGCTTCCTCCATTAAATGCAGTCATCTGACGCAGGCTTGCATGGGAGTTGAAAAGGTCAGAAAAAAAGCAACTTCTACGGCGGAATATTGATTTGTCTTGGCGGACGCAAATTGTGAGGAGCAATTTCATGTGCCAGTTTCCCCTCAATGCCAATTTGGAGCGTGGAGTGCCTTCCGCCGCATACTGATGAGCGGTGCATGAGCTGAGTCACTCAAAGCCTAATGCCGCCTTATTTAAAGGTCTCACTGATGGCTAAAAATGGAAATCCCCATCAAAGATAATATTCACAGAAAGTGGCACCGCTCTCCAAGACAATGTGCAATTTATTTTCTTGCTAAACTGAAGTATAGGATCATACAGCTCTTTAATCATAATGATAATAATAACAACAAAGTCATGTTATTTAGGGTTATTTCGAGTGGACTTGGGGAAGAGTCAGCCCAGCCCTTTAATTAACTATGCGAAAAATATCCGTGTCATAAAAGATTGGAAGGAAAAATATAATGGGAAACCGTCATACTGTACTTGAAGTGGTCCTTCAGAAAAGCGAGTTGGACACTTGGACATTGAAGGGCGGGCCTGCTGAGTCCGTCTGCTGCCATATACGATGAGAATACACAACTTAGTACATGTATAAGTACATTAACACCATGCATGATTTATGCAGAACTCCATAGATCAGACCTGGGCAATTATTTTGACTTGGGGGCCAAATTGAGAAAAAAACATGTGTCTGCGGGCCGGTGTGAATGTGTGTTTAAAATGTATGTATGTATATATATATATATATATATATATATATATATATATATATATATATATATATATATATATATATATATATATATATATATATATATATATATATATATACACTCCGTTCAAAAGTTTGGGGTCACCCAAACAATTTTGTGGAATAGCCTTCATTTCTAAGAACAAGAATAGATTGTCGAGTTTCAGATGAAAGTTCTCTTTTTCTGGCCATTTTGAGCATTTAATTGACCCCACAAATGTGATGCTCCAGAAACTCAATCTGCTCAAAGGAAGGTCAGTTTTGTAGCTTCTGTAACGAGCTAAACTGTTTTCAGATGTGTGAACATGATTGCACAAGGGTTTTCTAATCATCAATTAGCCTTCTGAGTCAATGAGCAAACACATTGTACCATTAGAACACTGGAGTGATAGTTGCTGGAAATGGGCCTCTATACACCTATGTAGATATTGCACCAAAAACCAGATATTTGCAGCTAGAATAGTCATTTACCACATTAGCAATGTATAGAGTGTATTTCTTTAAAGTTAAGACTAGTTTAAAGTTATCTTCATTGAGAAGTACAGTGCTTTTCCTTCAAAAATAAGGACATTTCAATGTGACCCCAAACTTTTGAACGGTAGTGTATATATATATATATATTAGGGGTGTGGGAAAAAATCGATTCGAATTCGAATCGTGATGCTCACGTTGTGCGATTCAGAATCGATTCTCATTTTTTAAAAATCGATTTTTTAATTTTATTTATTTATTTAAAAAAAAAACAAACAAAAAAAACATTTATTTTTTTAAATTAATCAATCCAACAAAACAATACACAGCAATACCATAACAATGCAATCCAATTCCAAAACCAAACCCGACCCAGCAAGACTCAGAACTGCAATAAACAGAGCAATTGAGAGGAGACACAAACACGACACAGAACAATCCAAAAGTAGTGAAACAAAAATGAATATTATCAACAACAGTATCAATATTAGTTACAATTTCAACATAGCAGTGATTAAAAATCCCTCATTGACATTATCATTAGACATTTATAAAAAAATAAAAAAATGAACAATAGTGTCACAGTGGCTTACACTTGCATCACATCTCATAAGCTTTTTGATTGATTGATTGAGACTTTTATTAGTAGGTTGCACAGTGAAGTACATATTCCGTACAATTGACCACTAAATGGTAACACCCGAATAAGTTTTTCAACTTGTTTAAGTCGGGGTCCACTTAAATTGATTCATGATACAGATATATACTATCATATATACTATCATCATAATACAGTCATCACACAAGATAATCACATTGAATTATTTACATTATTTACAATCAGGAGTGTGGAGGGGGGGTGGGGTGGGGTGGGGGGGTGGGGGGGGGGGTAGTGGACATAGAGAGAGAGAGAGAGAGAGAGAGAGAGAGAGAGAGAGAGAGAGAGAGAGAGAGAGAGAGATCAGAAGGCATAAGAAAAAGAATCTGCATTTGATTGTTTACATTTGATTATTAGCAATCCGGGGAGGGTGTTAGTTTAGGGTTGTAGCTGCCTGGAGGTGAACTTTTATAGCGGTTTTGAAGGAGGATAGAGATGCCCTTTCTTTTATACCTGTTGGGAGCGCATTCCACATTGATGTGGCATAGAAAGAGAATGAGTTAAGACCTTTGTTAGTTCGGAATCGGTATCAGGGAGGTGTAGCGGATTTTATAGACTAGGCTCAGTGCAAGTTGTTTAACTCTGTCCTCCACCTTGAGCCAGCCCACTTTAGAGAAGTGGGTAGGAGTGAGGTGGGATCTGGGGTGGAGGTCTAGAAGTAACCTGACTAGCTTGTTCTGAGATGTTTGGAGTTTAGATTTGAGGGTTTTGGAGGTGCTAGGGTACCAGGAGGTGCATGCGTAATCGAAAAAGGGTTGAACGAGAGTTCCCGCCAGAATCCTCAAGGTGCTTTTGTTGACCAGAGAGGAAATTCTGTAGAGAAATCTCGTTCGTTGGTTAACCTTTTTGATTACCTTGGTTGCCATTTTATCACAGGAAAGGTTAGCCTCTAGAATGGAACCTAGGTAGGTGACCTCATCTTTCCTGGTGATGACACTGTCACCTACTTTTATGGTGAAGTGATTGACTCTCTTAAGTTTGATGTGGGACCCAAACAGGATGGATTCTGTTTTACCCAAGTGGATGGATAGCTTGTTGTCAGCGAGCCAGGTGCAAGTTCTACAGAGCTCAGCACTGAGGATTTTCTCCACCTGTGACTTGTCCTTGCCGGATACCAGCAGGGCAGAGTCATCCGCAAACAAAAACAATTCACAGTCACATGCCGATGACATGTCGTTTATGTATATTAGGAACAGTAAAGGTCCCAATATACTGCCTTGGGGGACTCCACAGCTCACCGAGAGGGGGGGGGGACACGGTGCCGTTCACCTCTACCACCTGCTCCCTCCCCTCCAAGTAAGACTGCATCCAGCTCCAAGAGGTTTTGTTAAATCCGATTGCTCTGAGCTTATCCAACAGTATAGCGTGGTTAACGGTGTCAAGGGCCTTCTGAAGGTCCAGCATGACCATGCCGCAGTATTTGCCCGCGTCCACCTCATGTTTGATGTGGTCGGTCAGATAGAGAAGGCATGTGTCAGTGGAGTGGTTAGTTCTGAAGCCGGATTGGAATTTGTACATGAGTTTATTAGTGGCAAGGTAACTATCGACCTGTTCATAAACTATTTTCTCCATTACTTTCGAAATGGAGCTGAGAATAGAAACAGGTCGGTAGTTGCCAGGTTCCAATTTGCTTCCTTTTTTAAAGAGGGGAGTTACTCTTGCCATCTTAAAATCTTTTGGTACTTGGCCTTGTGTAATTGATAGGTTTATTATGTGCGTGATGATCGGGGCAATGATGGAGGCAGAGTCCCTGAGGAATCTGGAGGGAATATTATCAAGGCCGGTGGCCTTGTTAGGGTGGAGCGCGCTCAATTTTTTAAACACCTCATCAGCTGTGACCATTTCTAATTTGAAATCATTGTTGGATACTCCTAGCTTTCTGTAGAAGGCTTTAATGTGTTCTACACCAAAGCGACCAGAGTGGTGGGACAGCTTGTTGACAAGAGTTGCAGCTATGCTGGTGAAAAAGGCGTTAAGTCTGCTAGCTACCTCCATTTTGTCTGTAATGAGGGAGTTACCCTCCTTGATGCTGATGTTGGTGAGTCTTGTTTTAAGTTTCTGGCTGCAACCAGGAAGCTGGTTGTTGAGAATTTTCCAGAGCTCACGTGGCTTATTCGTGTTTTCCTCTATTTTGTCGTTAATGTAATTTTTTTTTAAGGATTTAGTCAGGTTGGTTGACTTATTTCTTAATTTATTGCATTGCTTTTTGAGAGTTGAAAGGAGTAATTTGAGGTTGATATTATTGGGTTGTTTATCTACTTCTGTTTTACATTTTTGGTATTCAGAGTATTTCCTGTCTCTGTCTTTTATGGCAGCTAATAGGTCCGGATTCATCCATGGTTCCGAGCGGGCTTTGATCCTGACTGTTTTCACGGGAGCCATGTCATTTAGTATCTTTAGGAACGCCGTTTTGAAGCGATCCCAAGCGACATCGACCAGGTTGCTCGCGAGCACAGGGGACCAGTCCCACTCATCTAATTTTAAATTGAAATTGTCATTGGAGTATTTTTTGAGGGATCTGGATTGGGCTGTTATGTGGCCATTGGCTTTAGGTTTAGCTATTTTACGGGTGCAGAAGGTTAGATAGTGGTCGCTAAGACCAC
>NC_084738.1:18611825-18624325 GCF_033978785.1 Entelurus aequoreus
ACACTACCCAGCATGCAACGGGAGTGACGAGCATGCGCGGTAGCCCCGAAAAGTGTTGTTGCATGTCACCACCGGCAGCTGAGAATGAGGTTATGAGCACGCTGTGAAAGTAAACGTCAAGAACTCAGCCAACACGCCTCGTCTGCATTATTTATAATTAGACAGACAACACATAAGTGTGATTTTGTTTTGTTTACAAGGAAAGAAAAACAAAAGTTAAAAAAGGGAGACGTCATATATATGTACTATGTCCTGCGGTTGCTTTAAGTTGCGACAGCTGCCGTAAAGGAAGTGCGTTGCTAGCCTGGTTGCTATGTTTCCGGTTGGTCGTAAAAGTGTTCGTCATGTGTTTGTACCCTGCTCAAATCTCTCAGTAAAGTTATTCATTGGATTATACCTTTTGTTTTGAACTTTATTACACCTTGGAGCGCGGTCCATTGTTTTTCCTGCTTTCCCTATCTGCGCCTAATGACTGAGCTACGTGACGTCCCGTCCCGGGACGGGATTCGTTCCGAGGGATTCGAATAAAGAACCAACTCTTTTTCTTTACTATAGTGGTCTCGATAACGGGTACCGGTTCTCAAAAAGGGATGCGAGTCCTAGGACTCGGTTCTTTTCTTATCAAACAACCGGGAAAACCGGTTTCGAGTATCATCCCTATCATCATTTGTATTTGATAACGTGATCATTTATTTGTATTAATCACATGCATTAACGCGTTAAGGTTGCTAGCATGGTAGAAAATACATCCTGTTGCATATGCAGGCCTCTGATGCACGTTGGGTGCACGAGACGCGGGAGTCCCGCAGGTTCCTCGGGGTGATAATGGATGGCCGCTGTGTGCTCAATGACGTGTTATTCTTTTATAAAACATTGCCTCGGCGTCGCGCCGCGCAGGGGAGAGTGTGTCATGCCCGTGATGAACGAGCAGAAGCTAACGTCTTCACTCCTGACCACAAACACAAGCGTTGCACGCTCACGCGGACAGCGTCGCCCGTCCTTGCATCGAGTTAATCGCAAAAAAATGGTGACCTCTTGCTAAAGCTTCCTTTGAGTGTCGCAACTCCAGAGTCCTTTTTAATGCTTATGCACGGATAGGCTTCGTTTGATCACAGCCTCACCATTAAGAAGCGACATCCTCCCATTTATCACACAACATGACTAACAAGCTCGCAGACATCAAAGTAGACCGACATCAAACGCCACACTGCAAAAAGTCAGTGTTCAAAAACAAGGGAAAAAAATACAAAAATTTGGGGTATTTTATTTGAACTAAGCTAAATTATCTGCCAATAAGATAATTTGGCTTGTCAAGACATTCCAAAACAAGTAAAATTAGCTAACCTCAATGAACCCCAAAATACCTTAAAATAAGTATATTCCCACTAATAACAAGTGCACTTTTCTTGGTAGAAAAAAAATGTTGACCTTTTTGCTCAATATGTTGAAAAATATTCTTAAATTAGGTAAATGCTAGTGCCATTATCTTGACATAATGATATGCGCTTGGCATCATGATTTTTTTTCATGCTTGAAGTAAAAAATTATTACTTTAAAAAAGTAGTTTTATACTTGTGAGTGTTAATGACACAGTTTTGCAACAGTTGATATTCTAGTTCAGTGGTTCTTAATAGGGATGTCCGATAATGGCTTTTTGCCGATATCCGATATCCCGATATTGTCCAACTCTTTAATTACCGATACCGATATCAACCGATATATGCAGTCGTGGAATTAACACATTATTATGCCTAATTTGGACAACCATGTATGGTGAAGATAAAGTACTTTTTAAAAAAAATAATAAAATAAGATAACTAAATTAAAAACATTTTCTTGAATAAAAAAGAAAGTAAAACAATATAAAAACAGTTACATAGAAACTAGAAATTAATGAAAATGAGTAAAATTAACTGTTAAAGGTTAGTACTATTAGTGGACCAGCAGCACGCACAATCATGTGTGCTTACAGACTGTATCCCTTGCAGACTGTATTGATATATATTGATATATAATGTAGGAACCAGAATATTGATAACAGAAAGAAATGGGGGGAGGGAGGTTTTTTGGGTTGGTGCACTAATTGTAAGTGTATCTTGTGTTTTTTATGTCGATTTAATAAAACAAACCCAAAAAAAAAAAAAAAAAAAAAAAGATATTATCGGACATCCCTAGTTCTTAACCTTGTTGGAGGTACCGAACCCCACCAGTTTCATATGCGCAACCCTTCTTTAGTGAAAAATAAAGTGTGTTTTTTTTTTCAAAATCAAGACAAAGTTATATGTTTTTGGTAACACTTTAGTATGGGGAACATATTCTAAGTAACAAAGACTTAATTTAGAGTTATTTGGTTAGGGTTAGGGTCAGGGTTAGAGGGTTATAATAAGGCCATGCCGAATAAGGCATTAATAAGTACTTAATAATGACTAGTTAAGAGCCAATATGTTACTAATTTGCATGTTAATAAGCAACTAATTAATGGTGAATATGTTCCCTATACTAAAGTGTTACCATGTTTTTTTTACTGGTGCATAAAATGAACCGTGCATGAACATCACCTTGTTCAAACAACAAAACCAACACAGTGCATAGACTCACAACAAACTACACACCTGCAAATCAGTCAGCTGTTGCCGTATCTGTAATACGCCGATAGGGAGAAGTTTGTATTTACATGATGAGTCGGGTGTGTTTTGACCTCCGCCGAACCCCGGAGGCCGACTCACCGAACCCCTAGGGTTCGATCGAACCCAGGTTAAGAACCACTGTTCTAGTTTCAAGCATGTTTTACTCAATATAGGTCATAAAATCTCTGCAACAAGCTGTAATATCTTACTGAGATAAACAAGTAAAACACTTTAACATAAAATCTGCTTAGTGAGAAGAATGATCTTATCAGACAGAAAATAAGCAAATATCACCCTTATTTGAGATATTTAATCTTACTTAGATTTCAGTTTTTGCCACCGAAACACCAGCAGGTAATAATAAGCGCTGCACTGCAAAAAGTCAGTGTTCAAAAACAAGGGGAAAAAATACAAAAATTTGGGGTATTTTATTTGAACGAAGCAACATTATCTGCCAATAGAACAAGAAAATTTGGCTTGTCAAGACTTTCCAAAACAAGTAAAATAAGCTAACCTCAATAAACCCAAAAATACCTTAAAATAATAAATAAAATAAATAAATAAAATAAATAAAATTAATAAAATTAATAAAATAAGTATATTCTCACTAATAACAAGTGCACTTTTCTTGGTAGAAAAAAAAGAGACCTTTTTGCTCAATATGTTGAAAAATATTCTTAAATTAAGTAAATGCTAGTGCCATTATCTTGACATAATGCTATGCTTCCGTCAGTCTACCCCAGGGCAGCTGTGGCTACGAAAGTAGCTTACCACCACCAGGTGTGAATGAATGATGGGTTTTTAACATGTAAACCGACTTTGGGTACTTAGAAAAGCGCTATACAAATCCCAGGTATTATTATTATTATTATTATTATTATTATTATTATTATTATTATTATTATTATTATATGCGCTCGGCATCATGATTTTTTTTTCATGCTTGAAGTAAGACATTATTACTTTAAAAAAGTAGTTTTATACTTGTGAGTGTTAATGACACAGTTTTGCAACAGTTGATATATTCTAGTTTCAAGCATGTTTTACTCAATATAGGTCATAAAATCTCGGCAACAAGCTGTAATATCTTACTGAGATCATTTAGGACCAAAACCCTTAAAACAAGTAAAACACTCTAACATAAAATCTGCTTAGTGAGAAGAATTATCTTATCAGACAGAAAATAAGCAAATATCACCCTTATTTGAGATATTTAATCTTACTTAGATTTCCGTTTTTGCAGTGCAGCGCCACCGAAACACCAGCAGGCCAGACAATGCAGAGAGTAATAATAAGCGCTGACCTTCTACTTTCTTTTACAGCCTCATAGAAAGTACCTGAACGCGTCATATATAACAAGCGGCAGGGAATGCTTAAACATGAGTGGACTGCCTCTGAGATGGGGGAACGAAAGGAGAGAGAGACAGAGCAGGAGATAGGAGGAGAAGGAGACATGATGGGGAGGAAAGCGAGACAGAGGGGACAAGGGGGGATATGAGACAAGGAGACAGAGACGGAGTGGGTGACGGTGAAGGCACTAGAGGTTAGGAGGGGGGGGGACAGGCAGCCAGTCTATTATCAGGGGTCTATAGAGAAGCATTTAGGAACAAATAGGACACCACCCCCTGTCACCCCGAACCATTCAAGCTTCTGTCAGTACGGCCCATTCAGCCAAACCCCATGGGGAACTCCAGGGGAGGGGGGCGGGGGGAGTGTGCAGCAGGCGGCGAGGGGTGCCGAAGATGGAGCACCCCGGTACCACCCCTCGGTGAAATGCGGTATCTTAGCAACGGCACTCGGGGTGTGACCCGTCGTCATATGGCTCCATTCACTTTCACAGCAGAGCCTCTTGAAAGAAACACGCTGACCCCCCCAATGCAGGGGCCCCGCAGTGCTTATCAGGAGCCAAAACGGGCTCTCATGTACAACAATTAGCACCGATCATGCACACCCCCCCCGACCACAAAACCCGTCCTTATGGGGCAGCGGCCCCACGGGAGCATGCTTAATTACTATCAACAGACAGAAGGGAGTTTATCTTTGCACACTTAAGATAATCCACTTCTCACACACACGCGCACACGCGGTCAATACAATAACTCTCCATTTCAGCCAGCTATCAATCATGCTAAATAGGGCAACACATTGACGGTTCTCTTTGCAGATTTTCTTAAAGAATTAGTTCTTAATGACTCAAAAAGTAGATTAATTATAACATATTGATTGTACCTCTCTAATTGTATTGTCCATCATTTTATTGCATTTGTTTTTGCATTAGATTTTATGGAATTGCTGGAATACTGAGGAGGCCGAATGTGTAAACAACAGTACCGAGCGCCTTAGTAGTTCATCATATTCATCACGATGTCTGCGTATGGTTTATAGCGGTCACCCTCGATTCAACCGTTCACCCCCCACCCCCTCTCAAACACACACAGAGGGTGGTAATCCCTCCTTTCACATGGGGAAACATCTTTATCAGCTTTGTTCTGGTTAATAGATTTATATACTCCATCTATTATTTACCCAAGGATTACCACTGTTGCCTGAGGCCACTGATAAATGTTTGCCATGACCTTGGGCCACACACACACACATACACACACACACACACACACACGTCTATGTGGCGTCTTTAAGGCACTTTGCTCAAAATAAGATCATTGTCTGTGCCTTTATGATGTTTCATTACAACACATTCTCATCATTTCTTATAATAAGTCATATTATCCCCCAGAAAATTAAGCAATATTTTGTTCGGCCTTGTCTTCTCGATTCATCCCTACTTTTATTAAATCCTCACCCCTTTTTCTGTGGCAGCTGCAAACTGCTTCACTGCCCCGCTGTGGACGGCATGGAGGTTGCAGCGTGGCCAAGCAGATAAGGGGGGTTTGGAGGGGGGGTGAATTGTCTAACTCAAACTGAATTGATCCACAATTTCAGGGCGATAAAAACAGATGGCACTGAGTTAGCGCAAATGTTGCAGAGCGTAAACACAAGAAACATGCACACCGAGCCCTATGTGTGTACACGCACACTGGCAGACCTATAGGGCAATTTGGTAAATGTCATCAGGTCTGCAGAAAGAGAAGGGAAATAGGCTTGCCTCCTATCTTTGTATTGGGAACACAGGTGAGATTGATGAGCGGCGTCTGTTTATGATATCGGTTATTCAAGATGAAAGATGAGGGTTTGCACAGGGGGATCCTCCCATTCACTGGCATTGATTTACACACGCACACGAACACACACAAAGAAAAACACAAGTGAGCGTCCTTGCTTTGTCAATAGTCAAGGTTATTTTTACATGCAGTGCAATATGGGACTAATATGACTGGATGGCTAATATATGCAAACTAGGGTTGTACGGTATACCGTAGTATAGTACCGCGATACTAATGAACCGCGCCATACTTGCCAACCCTCCCGATTTTCCCGGGAAACTCCCGAATTTCAGTGGCCCTCCCGAAAATCTCTCAGGGCAACCATTCTCCCGAATTTCTCCCGATTTCTACCCGGACAACATTAATGGGGGCGTGCCTTTAAAGCACTGCCTTTACAGCCGCTTTTCCTCTATACAAACAGCGTGCCGGCCCAGTCACATAACATATGCGGCTTTTACCCACACTTAAAGGCCTACTGAAATGATTTTTTTAAATTTAAACAGGAATAGCAGATCCATTCTATGTGTCATACTTGATCATTTCGCGATATTGCCATATTTTTGCTGAAAGGATTTAGTAGAGAAAATCGACGATAAAGTTCGCAACTTTTGCTCGCTGATTAAAAAAAGCCTTGCCTGTACCGGAAGTAGCGTGACGTCACAGGAGCTAGTATTCCTCACAATTCCCCGTTGTTTACAATGGAGCGAGAGATTCGGAGCGACAAAGCGACGATTACCCCATTAATTTGAGCGAGGATGAAAGATTCGTAGATGAGGAACGTTACAGTGAATGACTAGAGAGGCAGTGATGGACGTATCTTTTTTCGCTCTGACCGTAACTTAGGTATAAGCTGGCTCATTGGATTCCACACTCTCTCCTTTTTCTATTGTGGATCACGGATTTGTATTTTAAACCACCTCGGATACTATATCCTCTTGAAAATGAGAGTCGAGCACGCGAAATGGACATTCACAGTGACTTTTATCTCCACGACAATACATCGGTGACACACTTAGCTACTGAGCTAACGTGATAGCATCGTTCTCAAATGAAGATAGAAACAAAAAAAATAAACCCCTGACTGGAAGGATAGACAGAAGATCAACAATACTATTAAACCATGTACATGTAACTACACGGTTAAAAATTCTCAGCCTGGTAAGGCTTAACAATGCTGTTGCTAACGACGCTAAGGCTAATTTAGCAACTTAGCAACCGGACCTCACAGAACTATGATAAAAACATTAGCGCTCCACCTACGCCAGCCAGCCCTCATCTTCCCATCAACAGCCGTGCTCACCTGCGTTCCAGCAAATGACGGCACGACGAAGGACTTCATCCGTGGGTTTGGCGGCAAGCATCAGCTAGGCGTAGTAAGTAGTCCTTGTTGTGTTGCTGTAAGTATTGTACTTAGCCGCTAATACACCGATCGATCCCACCTACAACGTTCTTCTTTGCAGCCTCCATTGTTCATTAAACAAATTGCAAAAGATTCACCAACACAGATGTCCGGAATACTGTGGAATTTTGTCGAAGAAAACAAGAGGTTTTTATATCGGGTCAGATGGGGTACAACCACTTCCGTGGATTTTGTGACGTCACGCGCATAAATCATATCCAAAGGAGTTTTTCAACCGGAAGTGTGGCGGGAATTTTAAAATTGCACTTTATAAGTTAACCCGGCCGTATTGGCATGTGTTTCAATGTTAAGATTTCATCATTGATATATAAACTATCAGACTGCGTGGTCGGTAGTAGTGGGTTTCAGTAGGCCTTTAAGTAAATGCAATGCATACTTGATCAACAGCCATACAGGTCACACTGAGGGTTGCCGTATAAACAACTTTAACACTGTTACAAATATGCGCCACACTGTGAACCCACACCAAACAAGAATGACAAATACATTTCGGGAGAACATCCGCAACGTAACACATCATAAACACAACAGAACAAATACCTAGAACCCCTTGCAGCACTAACTCTTCCGGAACACTACAATATACACCCCCGCTACCACCAAACCTGCCCCCCCCCAACCCCGCCCCCCCATCTCCCGAATTCGGAGGTCTCAAGGTTGGCAAGTATGACCCGCGCCCCAGTCGTCGTCACGTCGTGTCCTTGCTGGTTTATGAGCAGACGAGCATGTTCGGCAGCGCACAATCACAGCGTACTTACAAGCAGACACAGTGTGTAGACAGAAAAGGAACGGACGCATTTTGGCTTGAAAACTAAAGATAAAGTTATAACACTGAAACGCCCACCAAAAGAGGTGCTTCAAGACATGGTTAGCTAGCTAGCGGCTAAAGTCCAGCCCCAGTCGGCAGTGTTTTAGCTACTTCTAAATCACTAATCCTCGTCTCCATGGCGACGAATAAAGTAAGTATTCCTCGTCCTGCAGGACGAAGAATAGCTAAATATGCTTTACTACACACCGTAGCTCACCGGCGTCAAAATGTAAACAAACGCCATTGGTGGATCTACACCTGACATCCACTGTAATGATACCAAAGTACAGGCGCGTATCTAGTCGATACTACTATGATTACGTCCATATTTTTTGGCATCACAACATCTTCTTTCGTTTTAAAAAAATGTATATTATGTTTATAAACTCAGAAAATATGTCCCTGGACACATGAAGACTTTGAATATGACCAATGTATGATCCTGTAACTACTTGGTATCGGATTGATACCCAAATGTGTGGTATCATCCAAAACTAATGTAAAGCATCCAAACAACAGAAGAATTAGTGATTATTACATTTTAACAGAAGTGTAGATAGAACATGTTAAAGTTAAAGTACCAATGATTGTCACACACACACTAGGTGTGGTGAAATTATTCTCTGCATTTGACCCATCACCCTTGATCACCCCCTGGGAGGTGAGGAGAGCAGTGAGCAGCAGCGGTGCCCACGCCCGGGAATCATTTTTGGTGATTTAACCCCCAATTCCAACCCTTGATGCTGAGTGCCAAGCAGGGAGGTAATGGGTCCCATCTTTATAGTCTTTGGTATGACTCGGCCGGGGTTTGAACTCACAACCAACCAACCCTCTAACCACTAGGTCACTGAGTAAAAGAGAAAGTAAGCAGATATTAACAGTAAATGAACAAGTACATTAATAATTCATTTTCTACCGCTTGTCCTTAATAATTTTGACAGAACAATAGAATGGAAAATGACACAATATGTTACTGCATACATCAGCAGACTAAATTAGGAGCCTTTGTTTGCTTACTTACTAATAAAAGACAAGTTGTCTTGTATGTTCACTATTTTATTTAGAATAGAATAGAATAGAAAGTACTTTATTGATCCCTGGGGGAAATTCAGCACCACAGTTCACTCACAATAGACAATAATAATAATAAATAATATAATACATATAATATATTATATATATGAATAATATAAATATGGTATTTAAGGACAAACTTGCAATAAGAAACATATGTTAAATGTACCCTAAGATATTTTGTTAAAATAAAGCCAATAATGCAACTTTTTGTGGTCCCCTTTATTTAGAAAAGTATCAAAATAATTTTGGTACCGGTAACCAAAATATTGGTATTGGGACAACACTAATACAATGACACGTGCAGAAAAAAAGACTGACTTCTTTAAGGGAATTGAGCTCACTATAAACAAGCAAGGTGTAACTGAATGAAAATCCATCAGCGGTGCTAAAAAGTTTGGTTTAAAAGCAACAAGATACATCGAAGAAATTCGCCGAGAGCAATCGGGAGGAAAACAGAGCATTCGAGGCAGCAGCAATTCCGTTCTTATGAATTAAAACCTATTTCGCATTAGGAGCCCGCTGAGAGACAAGTGCCGCACTAAGTGAACGCGTTGCCCGTGCTTGTGTCAAAGGCCTGTTTTTCTTTCCTCCGCCAATTAGAGTGACTATGGCACAAAAGCGGCTAATTTTGTCAAGCTCCTGTAAATGGAATGATGGATGCTGCTTTCTGGGGAGGCGCGTGGTGGAAGGGGGTGGATAGTGAGGGCGAACGCGGGCTTTTGCGGTTACCCCGGTGAGGCCTGCTTCATTAAGGCTTTTTCCAGTCGAACACATTGAGACAGACAAGAGAGAGATGCACAAACATTCCCTATTCAGAATGAATTAGAAACGAACAACACTACTTTGCACAAGAGAGCATTCATTATGGAGCCCTAACGTAATGGCATAAGGCAGAGGAGCAACAGCCAATCAAGTGCTGCGTTTTGGCTTTTTTTTTTCTTTCCTCTTCACTTGTGCCGTTTTGTCGCCATAGGGTAATTTGTAGCACTCAGGCCAGCACAAAGTGAATCAAGATTAATTTACAGGCAGGCAAACACTTAGGCGAGGCTGAACAGTAAGCAAATGTACAGTTGCTGCAAATTAAGGTAAACCCGCAGCCAGAGGAAGGGGAGAGGAGGTTAGGGCCCGGTGCTGAAAAATAATGTGAAAAAAGGCCACGACATGGAGTGCGGGTTCAAGTAAAAATATTTTAGGATTTTAGCAAAGTTTAATGGAGGACTAATGATAGCGTCCCACAAAGTTTTACTTGGGGAAAAAAAAATCTTCAAAGATGTAATTTTACAAGACTGAAATCACATCTGGGATTAAAGTTGCAGTTTTATTAAGCGTCAGATCACCTCAGATCAGAAACTGCTCTCCCCGAAGAATGCAACATTAACAAATATTGGTAATAATAAATAAGTTAAAAACATAATTGGGTGAAGACCAAGCAAAGCCCAAGAATGGCAGTTTCACAGCTCCTGGATATACAATACGGTCCTTTCAAAGCAGTTAAAATCTACAATCTGGTCTTAAAGGCCTACTGAAACCCACTACTACCGACCACGCAGTCTGATAGTTTATATATCAATGCTTAAATCTTATCTTGCAACACATGCCAATACAGCCGGGTTAGATTAGTAAAGTGCAATTTTAAATTTCCAGCGAAATATTCTGCTGAAAACGTCTCGGTATGGTGACGTTTGCGCGTGACGTCACGGATTGTAGCGGACATATCGGGACACCATTGTGGCCAGCTATTAAGTCGTCTGTTTTCATCGCAAAATTCCACAGTATTCTGGACATCTGTGTTGGTGAATCTTTTGCAATTTGTTTAATGAACAATGAAGACAGCAAAGAAAAAAGCTGTAGGTGGGAAGCGGTGTATTAGCGGCCGGCTGCAGCAACACAACCAGGAGGACTTTGAGTTGGATAGCAGACGCGCTACCGTGAGTAGGCAGCTTTGGCTTCCAAACATTTGATCGCTTGCCCGTACGTGCGTGCCGCTATGTGCATGTGACGTACGTAACTTTGGGGAAATATATGTGCTGTATGAACTTTACGGAGGTGAACGGTACTTTGGGCTGTGGAATTGAGTGTGTTGTGCGGGTGTTTGAGTTGTATTGGTGGGTTATGGACGGGAGGGGGGAGGTGTTTGTTATGCGGATTAATTTGTGGCATAATTAATATAAGCCTGGTTGTGTTGTGGCTAATAGAGTATACAGTATATGTATTGTGTTTATTTACTGTTTTAGTCATTCCCAGCTGAATATCAGGTCCCACCCGCCTCTCACAGCATCTTCCCTATCTGAATCGCTTCCACTGCCCTCTAATCCTTCACTCTCACTTTCCTCATCCACAAATCTTTCATCCTTGCTCAAATTAATGGGGTAATCGTCGCTTTCTCGGTCCGAATCGCTCTCGCTGCTGGTGGCCATGATTGTAAACAATGTGCAGATGTGAGGAGCTCCACAACCTGTGACGTCACGCTACTTCCCGTACAGGCAAGGCTTTTTTTATCAGCGACCAAAAGTTGCGAACTTTATCGTCGATGTTCTCTACTAAATCCTTTCAGCAAAAATATGGCCATATCGCGAAATGATCAAGTATGACACATGGAATGGACCTGCTATCCCCGTTTAAATAAGAACATTTCATTTCAGTAGGCCTTTAATCCCATGGTGGAGAGTATTTTGTTATTTGTAAAGCCAGAGCTAAACTTAAAAAACATCCTTCCAGCTTCTGGCATGGAACTACTATTACCATTGACAATAATATTGATATGATCCGTTGCCCGGATCATAGTTTGTGTACGTTTTATGTCACTTGTTGGCTTAGTTCTGTTTCAGCACCACTGTTTTGTGTCTCCTTGGTTGCCGTGGTTATTTATTGTTTTCACCTGCCTCTGATTAGTGTTCGGGACGCTCACCTGTTCCCGGGCACTAATCAGAGAGCTATTTAGTCCTGCCTTTTCACCACACTCAGGCTGGTGCTTTTTTTTGCTTAACGCAACTGTTACGTTCAATGATTTCTGGTTCCCTGTGTTTGTCTTGCGCTAAATCTCGCCTTAGCGTTCCTTGTGAGTTACTGTTTGCTTCCCGTGTATTAGGCACGCTTGGTTTGTTTTGTTTGTTCCTGACTTTTGGTGGGATTTATGCGAATAGATCAGTCTCCTACCTGCACGCTGTATCCGGAGTTCCTGCTGCATCCGTGAAAGAACAATTCGCGTATCACCATTCCTCCTCGTCGTTACAAACAAATTGTTAAAACATGTCAATTAAAATTCCAATAATATTACATATTTTAATCAAAAACATTTGTTATTAAGGAGCCCACAAAATTCCAACTATACTCGTAATAGACTTCCATTCATCCATTTTATATAGCCAACCACTGATCACAGGTGAGCTGGAGCCTATCGCAGC
>NC_084738.1:18629325-18644497 GCF_033978785.1 Entelurus aequoreus
GGCCATCTCAGATCTCCTGTCAGGGCCTGAATGCAGCATGACAGCAGGAGAGAGGCGGCGGCGGCGCCTGGAGACCCATCTCCATCTATGCATTTCTCACATAAACAAATTCTCCCCCTCGCTGCATTCAGACTAGCCTCTCTGCTCTATTACACACAACACACAGCTGCCACAAGCACTCAGACACCCAATCAACAACCACAGAGAGAGGGAGAAAGAGGAACGGGCGAGGGGATGAGGAGGAGAAGAGAGAGAAGATGCGGGGTGGGATGCAGGAGAAGGGAGATGGGGGAGATGCTGAGATGAGAATGTCGAAGGGAGGGCCAGCGCTCCGGAACTGTGCTCATCGTTCTGTCTGGCCGAGCAGGAACCTCTTAAAAGTGGCACAACCTGCATGGGACTCGCGCGGAATAAGGGATGGACAAGGGCAGGAATGTGGGGGGCGAAGGGTTGCATACACATGGAACACATGAAATATTAGGACCACCTGCTCTTCCTGTGAAATAGACGGAGCAAAAGACCATAACCATAGGGCCAGATATTGTGACTGTGTCATCACTAAACCTAATATTTCTGTTTGTTTACATGTTTATGCACCGTCATTTTTCGGACCGTAAGGCGCATTGAAGGGTTCATATTATGATGTTTTGTTATACATTAAAAACACTTCCTTGTTGGTCTACGTAACATGCCGTGCGTTTCCCACCTAGGCCTTCAGTGATGTCCAACTTCAATGATTACCTCTCAAAATACCATAATTGATGTCACCACATGACCATTGCTGGAGAAATACTGTACAGAAACACATTTACGCACTACCGGACATTGAATCACTATCAGTATATATGTTATAGACATAATATAATATATCTGTATATATAATATTCTGTACACATATGTATATATTCGTATATACTGTATGTTAGATTTTTTTTATCGCTATATAAGTCTATTTATACCTGTATTGTCCTTTCCATCCTTACACTTTCCATCATTGTAACTGAGCTACTGTGTTGAACAATTTCCCTTGTGGATCATTAAAGTTTGTCTAAGTCTAAGTCTATCAACAGTGTACAAAACGGGTTATTTTCTGGCGCATTTAAAAATCAATAAACCCGCATTAGCAATTAAAACATATCTTATGTTGTACTGTCAAAATAAAAATTGCAAAAAACATATTAAATGTGAAAAAATAAAGAAATAAAATATTTGAACTCACAATTTGAAGCACCCATTCGACGCCGTATAAGCCAGTGGTACCGCTCATAGTCGGCTGATTCGAGTGGAAATGGCGAGTATTTCCCCATTTCATCGCCGACATCGTCTCACAAGAACTAGTTTCTCTTTAAATATTCTTCTTAAAAATGGCCTTGCAAATATATATCTGCCACCTAATCAACGTTTTGTTCTCCTTCCTTGTAGGTCAACACTTCCTGCTTCCTGCTAAATTGAAACTTGTGAATGGATACTCATTTTGGAATGACAAGTGAGTATCCAATCACAGTCTCGTTAACATCAGGCTACTTAGATAGACTACTTTCAACAACTTGTGATCTGATTGGCTATCGCAGCTGTCTACCAACTCTATGTGTTCTCAAATTTAACCGCTAACGGTCCCTGTGAGTATCCAATCACCGTACGCGTAAATGTCACGTTCAACGTCAGCCCAGCTAGAAGGCCTTACTGACAACAACTCGTGATCTGATTGGCTATCACAACTGTCTATCAACTGTATGTGCCCGTTCACTTACAATGCATAGATGCCTGCATTGTTGTTTCTGAAGAACCCTGGCAGATTTGGTACAGCATGGCAACGTAAGCTAGCTGAATTCTGATTGGATAAAAACTCTAACATAAAAACAACAGCACTGGAAGGAGCATAATATGACATGAAGAGAATATGAATAATTATAGATATTTAGGGAAAGTAAATTAAAAAATAATTGTATCTTTAATTATTATCATGATTCCTGGTTATGTTAGGCCAGCAGAGAAGACCTTGCTGGCCCTGACGGCCCACCACTAATGCAATGGTGGTTCCTTTTTTTAGGATGTGCGGGCTTATTTACATGGCTCCACTTCGGCAGTGTCTTCTTCCCGCCATCTTTTGTTGCACTTTTTAGCCCTCCCATAGCGAGTCTACTGAAAGATATACGTTAGATCTGTACGCTACTTTATATTACAAATGAATGCCCTATAACAACAGGATAGAGAAAAAGAAGGCGCTTGTTTACTACGGCGCACATTTTCAGGATTTACGCAGATCCCAAATACACAGCAGGTACCAATAGGTAAGAAAAGTTGGTTTTGCATAATAGGGCGAAACAAAACGCCAGATAATATGTCTCCTAATAGGTGCCATTTTGGGGTTCTAATACACACCTCAGAATAATATCCGTATGTTGAAGCACAGTACATTTGACGCTATCAAGGCGGCTTTGTAGCTTACCAAAGTCGTACTAAAACATTTTGATAGATTTTTGAGCACCGTGTGTACTGTTCTATATTCTCAAAGAAACTTAAAAGTTTTGGTCTTACTTGCTTACAGGTACTTGCTAGCGTCATTAATTGAACAGGTGTCAACATGCAGTGCACACGTATCTCTTATGTGTGACTGCCATCTACTGGTCACACTTACAGTATCATTACACCATGTACCATAAACAATTGGTCCGAGGTCAGTAAGCACAACCAGAATTATTTACATACATTAGGCGCACCAGGTTATAAGGCGCACTGTCTATTTTTGAGAAAATGCATACTTGCCAACCCTCCCGATTTTTCCGGGAGACTCCCGAATTTCAGTGCTCCTCCCGAAAATCTCCTGGGGCAACCATTCTCCCGAAGGGGGGCGTGGTGGTGGGGGAAATGTTATTTTGTAATTTTTTTTTTGTTATAAAAAATTACAATCATGTGTGCTTACGGACCGTATCCCTGCAGACTGTATTGTTCTATATTGATATATAATGTAGGAACCAGAAATATTAATAACAGAAAGAAACAACCCTTTTGTGCAAATAAGTGCGAATGAGTGTAAATGGGGGAGGGAGGTTTTTTGGGTTGGTGCACTAATTGTAAGGGTATCTTGTGATTTTTATGTTGATTTAATAAAACATTTTTTTTAAATGTTTTATTTATTTTTTTACATTTTTTTTATTTCTTGTACCGGTCCGTGGATCGAATGGTACCGGGCCGCGGCCCGGTGGTTGGGGACCACTACTCTACAACCTGTCGTTGAGTCCGCTTTTTCCCCATACAAACAGCGTGCTGACTCAGCCACATGTTGTATGCGGCTTCTGCAGATACACACAAGTGACTGCAAGACATACTTGGTCAACAGCCATACGGGTCACACTGAGGGTGGATCAGTGGCGTGCGGTGAGGTTAATGTCTGGTGAGGCACGACTGCATCATCACAGTCAAATTTAAAAACATATGAACCTGCAGTGCAGGTGTACCTAATGTTGTGTCCCTGCGGTCGTTCGCGGCTCCTGCAGCACGAGCATTGTTGTTTTTGCACTTTTTGGCTTCTTGTTAAGTGACTTTTTTTGGGTGGATTCGGTCTTGCACGTGGAGGGTTTGGGTGTGGGCTTTGGTTGGTGTGGCGCTCCCGTCGGGCGGTGCATTCTGCGGCGGAGATGCTTGGCACCAGGAGGCGGGGTTATGAGACGAGCCTCACACAGTGTGTCTCCGCAGCAGATTTATGATCGCTCAGCACTAAAAATACGTTACACACATACAGTTGTTGACAAAATACACTGTACATTATATACCTCAGCTAACTAAACTATGGAAATGTATAATATAATTCATATAGCAATACGGTCTCACTGCACAGCAGGCCAGCAGTTAGCCGAGTTGCAATCCATGGTGAGGCACAAGTGCCTCAACTGGCTGCTGATCACCGCACCGTCTCTTCTCAGTATTTGAACGGCAAATGTGAAAATAAAAATAAAAATAATCTAAAACTGGTGAAGTTAAATGGAAAATAACTTTAGTATAATCACTGGATACATATAACAATTTAATAAATTTTTTTTTCTTTTTACTTTTTTTTTCTTTCCATGATGGCAGGTGAGGCCCCGCCTCCCCTGCCTCTAGTGACGGCACGCCACTGGGGTGGATGTATAAACAACTTTAATACTGTTATAAATATGCCCCACACTGTGAACCCACACCAAACAAGAATGACAAACACATTTCGGGAGAACATCCGCACCGTAACACAACATAAATAAACACAACAGAACAAATACCCAGAATCCCTTGCAGCCCTAACTCTTCCGGGCTACAATATACACCCCCGCTACCACCAAACCCTGCCCACTTTAAACCCCCCCCCCATCTCCCGAATTCGGAGGTCTCAAGGTTGGTAAGTATGGAAAATGAAGAGATTTAGAGTGTGACTTTTAGTCCGAAAAATATGATGTTATTCGCTTTTGTGAAAGATATGCATCAAGAATAATGTTAAAATTCCAACATTGACTTCCCTACTGCAATACATTTAAAAATGCATTGTAAATTTAAAAAAAATGTTCTCTATCAGAAATAGGACTACTTGGATATTACATTTCAGTACACCAAGCAGAAAACTACACCAAATTTACTCTGCAAGAATCATTATTGAACTTGTAGATTTGTGCATATCCATCCATCTATTTTCTACTGCTTGTCCCTCTCGGGGTCGCGGGGGGTGCTGGAGCCTATCTCAGCTGCACTCGGGCGGAAGGCGGGGTACACCCTGGACAAGACGCCACCTCATTGCAGGGCCAACTTAGATAGACGGACAACATTCACACTATCATTGTTTCAAAATCATCAAAAAATGTTAAATGCGGAAATGTTCCGATAAACAGCAAACTCCAGGCAACAAGTCTTATTTTTCTAAGGTGGTTGGTAGCTGTATGTAGTATTTACTAAATAAAGTATTTTATTTTAGTTTAATCAATAGCATAAGTCATGTTCACGCATCATATAAAATCATTAAAAAAAACTAGAGTGATCGTCTTTTCGAAAAATTGTGACAGAGGATTACAATCTTCTCTTACCGCTGCAACCAGCAGGTTTACGATAACTAACAAACGCTCCGTGTTGATTAATAGCAGCACACTAACAGAAATATCTTACAAAAGGGTACACACTGAATATGACAGGCAGGCTATAGCACGTATCCAGAAAAATGCAACATTGATTTGGCACATCACAGAGCATCCCTACTCAGTGCTCCCCACCCTCTTCTGATCAGCCAATCGATCCTGGGACCAGTCGATCGGCTGCTACCGCTGATCTGAGGCAGGACAATTACTTCAGTGAGTTATAGCGATTAGTTTGTGTCCAGATCAATCTGCACCTCTTCAAGAGAGAAAGGCTGTCGACAAGGCCAGGGGGGGGAGGGAACGATTCAGGAGTGCATTTGAGAAAACAGCTCAGCCAGTACGGCTATGACGACGCATCACATCTAGTCATAACTCCGTGGTCAAGAATAGTTAGGTATATTATGGACAAATGATGGACAATATTTAGACAATATTGCCTTCAAACATAACCACTCAAGATGCGATTAGATGTTTAGGAGGTTTGGATTTAAAATGTAAACAAAATGCAAGTAGAACAATGTCCACTAAACTAATCGTGCTTAAACATGAACGTTCCACTGCACATTGAAAGACATCACAAAATATACGTGTAAGAATTATTTTAACAAAAAACAAGGCTTTTTCATATGCTCTTGAAAAATGTATACACTATTACACTATTATTAGAGAAAGTCAAACACAAATACAGAGAGACGGAGTAAATATTGAAAGGGTAAAAGAAAACACATTTTTGGGTGTAATAATAGATGATAAAATTAATTGGAATTCTCATGTAAAAAATATACAACATAAAGTAGCAATAAACACATCAATAATGAATAAAGCAAAACATGTTCTAGACCAAAAATCACTTAATATTCTCTATTGCTCACTACTGTTACCATATCTGAGTTATTGTGTAGAAATATGGGGAAACAACTACAAATGTGCGCTTCATTCACTAACTGTTTTACACAAAAGATCAATTAGAATAATACATAATGTTGGATATAGAGAACATACAAACCCTTTATTTGTTAAATCACAATTATTGAAATTCAACGATTTGGTGCATTTGCAAACAGCTAAAACTATGTATAAGGCAAACTATAACCTGCTACCCAAGAATGTACAACAATTCTTCTCAACAAATATAACCTTAGAGGAAAATGTAATTTAAAACATTTGTATGCTCGTACAACACTTAAAACCTATAGCATATCAGTATGTGGAATTAAATTATGGAATGGATGAAGCAAAGAAATCAAACCAAGCACCAATATGATTCAGTTTAAGGGACTGTTCAAACCACAAGTGTTCACAAAGTACACAGAACAAGAATTATGATGGACATCTTGAACCCTTTTTTTTCTTTTTTTTCTTGAAACAAAGATTATTTATGTATTTAATATTTGTATTCTTACTATGGTATATTATCTATTTATTATTTATTTGTTCACTGTTCTGTTACAGAGATCAAGGAAATTGGATAACATTGCTATGGTATGAAAAGGTGTAGGATTAAATAAGCTCTGCTTCTTCCTACTCCTTTTCGGACATGCTGTAATGAAACAACTGGAATTGTGTGATGCATTACATTGTATCGTATGCATGTTCGAAATAAACTGAAACTGACGGTTCGTCCTTCCCATGGTTCTTCCTCATTGGTATTAAGAGGACGTGAACAAAGTCCAGAAGGGTTAGGATGCCCGCCAAAAAGCACAAGTCTGGATACCAGAAAAGAGTTGAGGCCAAGAGTAGGAGCAGCAGAGCAGAAGCCCAGGACATTAAAAACTTTTTTTTAAGAATGGTGAGAGAGTAAAACTACCGAGGGTGGCGGAAACAATTAGCCTACTTGTTCATTCATTTAATGTCTGTAACCTTTACCTTAGACTAGACCAGTCTAGATTCTGGAGACTACGTTACTTGTCACCTGGCTGTGATACACTCAGAACAATTTCCCAGTTCATTTAAAAAAAAGTTTACAGTTCATTGTAGCGCAACTGTGTTACTTTGCATGTGTGTTTCACACATGATATCACTGATGAAAAGTGCGCACATAATATGCTGCATTGAATTGTATTATGACACATTTAAGTTATACTCAATAATTAATCATTACTGTGTAATTATTAGACATTATTGTTAATAATTACACAGTATCTGAATGCTCAGTAAGATGCTACGTCAAATGCTCATAATTAAGGTCAGTTACGTTTACATGATGTGTTTAGTTTTGTAAAATGTGTTATTAGTAAGAAATTTGAATAGCCTAAATAGAAAAAAGTTAAAAAGACAACTAATAGTACGTAATTTAGATATGATATTTTGACTTGTTAAGTGGGTAATCGTAAAAAAGGAAACACATTGGGTGTATTACACCAGGCACCGTCAAGGACACTAAAACAAGAACATTGACAGTAGCAATTAATGGGGTAGAGGGGCCCGGAATTCCTAGCAACAGTCCAGGACATTGTCATTATAAGAGCTAACGCAGAGGAACTACTTTTAGCGGGGTCTTGATCACGGTGAAGTAACTAAACTACTGCAGCTGCTGCAGCACCTTTGAGTTGGTAAAAGTTCGAGCTAGATTATAAATAATCCTTCACACTTATGTGAAGGATGGCGTGGCGAAGTTGGTAGAGTGGCCGTGCCAGCAATCGGAGTGTTGCTGGTTACTGGGGTTCAATCCCCACCTTCTACCATCCTAGTCACGTCCGTTGTGTCCTTGGGCAAGACACTTCACCCTTGCTCCTGATGGGTGCTGGTAGTGCCTTGCATGGCAGCTCCCTCCATCAGTGTGTGAATGTGTGTGTGAATGGATGAATGTGGAAATACTGTCAAAGCGCTTCGAGTACCTTGAAGGTAGAAAAGCGCTATACAAGTATAACCCATAACCCATATGTATGTAGTAGAAGATTGTGGCAATAAAACTGAGAAGTTGTTCAACTTTGAAATTCTATTCAGACCATATAAAGGAAGACGTGACAAAAACTTGTGTTGGCTTCGACCTTTTCTAAACGGGAAAACACAAGCCTCTTACTGAAAGATATGAACATCCCATCAGTTGGCATCCCAGTGAGAGCAGACATTGTGCAGTAAGTGAATGTTCTATTATGTTTGTAGTTTGTATTTCTTGTTCAGCACTTACCAATACTGCTAGTACATGATGGTTAGTATTTCACTAAAGCTGGATCTGCTTATCACTCAGTATCTAAAACTTGTAGCTCATACTCCATACATCCAGGCTCAAAAATATAAGGTTCTGGATCATCATTTGTCCCAAAGTAGTCGTTGTTGGGCTCTCATGAAGTCTACCATGATTATTAATAGTAGTTGTTGAAAGAAATAGCACACGTTGTGATGTGTCTGTGTAATGCACCGTGCCTTCTTCTCGCATCACCTCACAGCAGTTGAAAGGAACTATGATGTGTGGAATAGAGAGCTGCTGGATCTCATGCTACAGGACTGGAGGCACTGGTTGGAGGCTATTGCCACATCATTCCTGGTCGCCACTGATCACAAGAACCTGGCTTACATAAGGACTACTTAAAGGCTGAACTCCTGTCAAGCTCGGTGGTCAATGTTTCTTACACACCTTAACTTATTGATCACCTACAGCAAGCCCTATGCGCTCTCCAGCATCTGCAGTCCGGCTGCTAAGGAGACTACCCTGGATATCATCATACATGTGGCTATAGCAGTGGTTCTTAACCTTGTTGGAGGTACCGAACCCAACCAGTTTCATATGCGCATTCACCAAACCCTTCTTTAGTGAAAAATAAAATGTTTTGTTTTTTTCAAATTCAAGAAAAAGTCATGTTTTTTTTACTGGTGCACAAAATTAACCGTGCATGAACATCACCTTGTTCAAAGAACAAAACCAACACAGTGCATGAACTCACAGCAAATTACACACCTTACCATGAATTGATTGACGTGGACCCTGACTTATTGATGTGTTACTATTTAGTGGTCAATTGTACGGAATATGTACTGTACTTTGTAAACTGTACTGTTTCATATAATGTATTCTCTTCCTTTGCAATCTAGTAGTAAAAGTTTAAATCGATCAATCAAACAACCTGCAAATAAGATGGAAATCTAGAGGGAACATTGTTTGGGTGTCATCCATAATACGTCGATGGGGAGAAGTTTTTATTTACAAGATAAGTCGGATGTGTCTTTACCTCCATGGCAGAGACTCCGCCGAACCCCTGTGGCCGACTCACCGAACCCCTAGGGTTCGATCGAACCCAGGTTAAGAACCACTGGGCTAGAGTGATAGGAGTAGTCCAATGGGCCGCCTCCAAGAGCAAGATCCCCGACAATGTTCCTATAGGCAAGCTCTTTGTCCTTAACAAACTCAGATCCGACAGTGGGGACACAAAATATCCGCTACAAATAGCTTTCAGCTAGACATCGACATAACTTAGTTTTCCAACCATGGGTTTGGATAAAGAGAGTGCTGAAAAGAAGAAGTGGATGTTATTCATCGAATTAAAGAAAGGTATGATCAAAAAAATGACAGAGAGTGTAGTCAACTTAGTGAAGTATATAAGTCAAGGACGTTAAACTAATATTTAAACAGCGAACATGTATCCATAAAAAATATGGAGAAGCTGGTGATGGTGTGTTTGACAGAGCAGCTCAAAGAAGAAGTCCGCTCTCCAGGATAAATAATATAAAATTAAAAAACCTCAGCTATCTCCACACACAAACGCTGAAGCTGCAGTCTTTGAAACTGTCCACTCTGGCCAGAATTTTCACAGACTCTGTTTTTAAAGACAATACAATCCATTTGGCATATGGACATGCAAATGGTTTCTGAAGATTTTCGATTACATTTTAAGGAGTCCACACTACTCACAGGCATAGGCCTCGAACAGATAAAAGACAGACACAAACACACAAATAGCATATTGTTAGTGCTTGGCTCTCACCCAGTGGCATTGGTTTGACATTGCATAAGTCATTAAAGGAAAACTAGTACTAATGTCGGAGGCAAATCTATTTATGTTGATAGTATTCATGGGCAATCTTTCCATAACATTGATCAACACGGTCTAATAGGAAAATAATAAACAATTACTCCTGCAGACGAGAAGGGTAATTGATTTTCTTCTGTAAATTACCACCGCCATCAGCCCTGCGTACACAGAAAGGTGATCATCTGCATAAAATCAATGGGATATGATCCTATCTGTATGATAATCATGGACTGTAACCAAGGAGTAGTCATTAGCTTTGGGGCAAGAAAGGGTGAGACAAAGGAATGACGGTCAAACAGATGTAAAGACGACCAATCCCCTTAATTCATCTTGGATACACTATCTACACTAAAATAATCAACAGGTATAAGCTCTCAAATTATAATTTTAGCTCTGGTTAACACTGCAAATACATTCCTTGAGCCCAACAGGAAAACCATATTCGCACAGATTTGGCAGATTTAGCCCCGCTATATGGAGTACAAATTTTAAATGTGATTCATCTCTCAAGGTTGCTCACACCCGTGGTGTTCTCGCACAGTCAGATACTGACGAATGGTGATTTGTAAGCCCACCACTGGACAGCTATATGTATGACTGTGCGCTGGCCCCCAAATCAATACCAACGACCATTAAAATTAATATCACCACATACGTCAACATGCAAACAGCTACCTACACGAGGGACAAAGGAGGACAATACTGTATTAGTACTTGATTCTTTAAGTCAGGGGTCCCCAACCTTTTTTCCACCAGGGACCGGTTTAATGTATGCATTATTTTCACCGACCAGCTTTCCACATGTGGCTGATAAAAACAGCAAAACAATGAGCATGAAAAAGCAACTCAATATAACGTTGAAGTTGTTATATAAAGGAATTGTAATATACATCTATTAACACGCTTATTGGTGTGTATAATGGGACAGGCGAAAGTTAAATCGGAGTAAATGCAGTAGTTTATAAATTAAATAATGTTTCTGTGCGGCCCGGTAGCAAATACGTCACGGACCGGTACTGGTCCCCGGACCGATGGTTGGGGACCACTGCCTTGTGTAAAATGTTTCACATTAGCATAGGGCTGCAACCCTATGCCAATGCTGCAACCCCATGGATTAATTTGGTCAGGAAAAAAACAGATTTTTTGGCAGTTTTGCTATTAACTCAAATTGAAAAAGTCAGACAACGTGGTAAAATGTTAAACGGAGCTGGCATTTCACTACATCAATGATGCAACACGTCACCAGAAAGCAACCTGTATGAAAACTGCTAACAAACTGGATAAAAGTGTATTTTGACATCTATAACGCTGTAGAAATTCCACATTGGCATTTCTTTACAGGTTCTTTACATTCCAAAGGTTTTCAAGTTAACATGATCTCGTTGCATACAATGACTTCCATGTATCATTAACGATATTAACACCTTTTTCTCACGGCAACTCACTGCTTGCTTGCTACCAATAGGAAGCAATACATGAAGCTAACCAAATAAAAGTCTGTAGCTTTAAATATATAACGTGGGGTGTACCCCAGGGATCAGAATTGTTCAATCTCGAAATTAAAAACATTTGTAAAGTTACAAAATATATACATTTTGTAATATTTGCAGATTATATGACTTAATTTTGCACAGGAAACTAACACACTGAAGTTAGTATGGATAATAACAGACAAAATTAATAAACTGAAGAGATAGTTCGACAAAAATTGATTATCTTTGAATCGAAATTAAAGCCAGTGTTAATTTTGACAGCAGTTTTTAATTTAGTTTTAGTCAGATTCTTTAGACAAAAATATATTCTAATTTTAGTTGAATAAATTCATCAACATTTTAGCACCCACGTACAATGCCGAGCACCCACATGGGATTGATGGCAACTTTCGATCTTAAAAAATTATTTTTGAAAAATAAATCTTGTTGTTGTTAATTTTGTGGCGAGTTTGGTCCGTTTTACAAAATAATAAAGCCACAAATCATATGGGATAACAAATTCTCTGAACGTGTTTTTTTTTTTTTAATACCCACACACCGAGCACCCACTGGCAGAAATGCATATCAGCGCCTATGCTTGCATACACAGTGATTTCTGTTTATATTTGCCAGGGCTGAGGGGGTTTACCTCAACAACCCCTTACGCCCTTCCAAAAAAAAAAACTAAACACCACCACTCCTCCCCTGACCTAAAAACACAGTTTAAAAAAAACCTCATGATGTTATTCAACAGAACAACGACGATGCAATAATATCCTCCATGTTAAAAAAATATTTTGTTCATGAATACGTCTGTGCCGGTCAACTTCAAGAATAGTACTGGTGGGAGATTGCCTGTAGTCTTAGCTCACACTGCAAAAACTGAAATCTAAGTAAGATTAAATATCTCAAATAAGGGTGATATTTGCTAATTTTCTGTCTAATAAGATAATTATTCTCACTAAGCAGATTTTATGTTAGAGTCTTTTACTTGTTTTAAGGGTTTTGGTCCTAAATGATCTCAGTAAGATATTACAGCTTGTTGCTGAGATTTTATGACCTATATTGAGTAAAACATGCTTGGAACTAGAATATCAACTGTTGCAAAGTTGTGTCATCAACACTCACTAGTATAAAACTACTTTTTTAAAGTAATAATTTCTTATTTCAAGCATGAAAAAAAATCATGATTTTGACACAATTGTGTCTCATAATTAAAACAGATGACAGCCAAATTGACTTTGCTGTTTTATTTTCAATGAAACAAGAGAAAATACGTACTCATATAGTAGTACAGTCGGCACAGTATAGTAAACTGACAGTTAATATTTAAACATTTAACATGTGACATTTCAAACAATTTTGAACAGAAATAGTTAATGCACATTCAGATAAATTCTTCAAAATTACAATACAAATTTTTTTTGGCCGGGAGCTGGCTGTATATATGTGCACTAATTGACTGAAAAAGCACACACTTGGCGCGATGATATCATGTTATCGACGGAAAAATGCTTTTTTTGGCAATATGATTTGCCTAAGCGGCTAGGAAACCCCGAGAGTAACAAGCGGTTGCCTTTCCATTAAGAACAATAAATTAGTTTTTAGTATAAGTTTGCTGGTTTCAAGAAATGTAATGCCGAGCGCATATCACTATGTCAAGATAATGGCACTAGCATTTACTTAATTTAAGAATATTTTTCAAAATATTGAGCAAAAAGGTCTCTTTTTTTTCCTACCAAGAAAAGTGCACTTGTTATTAGTGAGAATATACTTATTTTAAGGTATTTTTGGGTTCACTGAGGTTAGCTAATTTTACTTGTTTTGGAAAGTCTTGAGAAGCCAAATTTTCTTGTTCTATTGGCAGATAATTTTGCTTAGTTCAAATAAAATACCCCAAATTTTTGTATTATTTTTGAACACTGACTTTTTGCAGTGCAGTAGTCAGGACACTGGCCTCTCACACCGGCTATCTAAGTTCGTACCCCGTTCGGAGGAAGAAACAACACAGCCAAGAGAGAGAGAGTACACAATATGTCTGTGATTGACAGCTATGAAGACCAATAATTGCATTCCGCCATCAAACTCGAGGGGCCCCTGATTGGGTGGGGGCCCCTAACAGATAAGCCTGTGCATTATGGCGGCCATAATTATGACCATAATACATCTGCAGGTTTCTGTTTAAAAACTCTAACCTGGAATTGATGAAAATATGAGTTCACAGGTAAATAATAGACACACCTCTAGACATGACAATTCCAGTGCCTTTTCATCGTGAATGTGATGTCTACTCGCTGCATTAAGGCATTTTGTAGCCATTATTTTACTGCCTCTCCTTACAAAGTCTCCACTCTCTTTCCTAAAGATAAACCCTTCGTCAGTACAGTATAATGAATCTACAGAATTTTAGGAACACGGACCACAATGGAAAAGCTTTTTACTGGTGCAGTAGATGATTTTGTTAGCTGAAACCAAATGAAGCCTGCCGGAGTAATAAAGGGTTTTAGCTTTTTAACGCCGAGAGAATGAGCTAGAGACAATCAGCCAGAAGATGCTTTCAGTATATTAGCTTCTCAAATCAAAGAACCTCGAATGGAAGACGGAACCAGCGTTTAATATAGCAAGGAACCATGGAGCAGATGAATAGAACGAATGTTCCATTTCAACCGGCGCTCCCTTCATAGACTTTAATGGCCTAATGCAAAGCGAAGTGTGTTAACACCCAATAACTACATTAGTGTGAGACTATTTTTTAAGAGTACAGAAGAGGCTGAGCCAATTTAGCATTTCCATTTACATTGCTGTTGTAAATTTCACTGAATGAAATCAAAACCTTGCATACACTCAGTACAGTCTGTTGCCCATTATCAAGTTATCCGGATTTATTAGAAATAGTTAATTTGAGACACTAAGTGCAATAAAAGGCATGTACTGATGTCGAGGAGAAAGAGTGCGAGGTCAGCATAATCCTCTCATGAGTAAAGATTAGGATGCAGTGAATATAAAGTAGAAATACAGTTGGAGAAAAAAAAAAAAAAAAAAGTAGTTTTCTTCAGATTGATGCTGTGCTTCCATCATGACCGAAAGGCCAAGATCACTCAATACTAATCAACAGGCTGGACACGAGCTGGTCTTTATCACTTTGTCCCTTTTATATGAGTCCCAACCTTGGCTGTGTGACCAGTTGCCTGATTTCTCATTTTGTTACACTGCGACTGACAAAGAGAGCAGCTCTGATTGAGGGGATCCATTAGGGATCAGCCTGAGGAAAGCCCGTTTGATGGATGAGACCAGCAGTCACCTTCAAAGCTTGCTAACAACACCTGTATCCTCCCTGTCACACACAGACACACACACACACACAAACACACACGGACACACACACACACACACTTCTGCTGACATATAGCAATTTACTCACTTTGTAGGGAGAGAGGGAGAAAGAGGAGAGATATCTTGAAAGCCAAAAATCCATACCGGCCTGTCACATTCAACTTGTAGCCAAAACTAACAGTTGAGTTGCACTTTTCAAAATATATCTGATATTTCATAAAACAACAACAACAACAACAAATCGGATATAAGAACATCACAAGTGTTACTTTTCTTTTTAAACATATCGTCACATGGCTAG
>NC_084738.1:18649517-18699517 GCF_033978785.1 Entelurus aequoreus
TTCCCAAATGCTTTCACATTTCACTCGCCATAGCTCTGCCTCACACTGGTTGTGCACGGATTCACGCACCCCTTCATAAGCAAGAAATGCATGGCTGTAAAAAAAAAAAACACAATGCATCCCCAACTAACATCTGCATGCATTTTGTTATTTGGTAACAACTAATCGACTTAATTTTAAACGTTTCTTCTTTTTTTTTTTTACAGAAAATCATTGGGTTGTCTTACAGCTCTTCACTTTTTCCACATTTTGTTATGTTACGGCCTTATTCCAAAATGGAATAAATACATGTTTTTCCTCAAAATTCTACACCCAATACCCCATAATGACAATGTACGTGTTTTATTTTATTTTATTTTGCAAATTCAATAAAAATACAAACATTTAAAAATGTTTAAAAATTGCGCAATACTTTGTTGATGCTGTGGAGTCTCTCTGAGGAGCCAGGGCATGGAGGCAGAGTGGAACACGGAGGACAACGCCCCAGCCTAGGCTGCATCATCGAGTGGCGATACGGGGGTACTAGGATGACAGGGGATGCAAAACTATAACTTTTTTTTTTTTTTAAAGGCCTACTGAAACCCACTACTACCGACCACGCAGTCTGATAGTTTATATATCAATGATGAAATCTTAACATTGCAACACATGCCAATACGGCCGGGTTAACTTATAAAGTGCAATTTTAAATTTCCCGGGAAACTTCCGGTTGAAAACGTCTATGTATGATGACGTTTGCGCGTGACGTCAATGGTTGAAACGGAAGTATTCGGACACATTGTATCACAATACAAACAGCTCTGTTTTCATCTCAAAATTCCACAGTATTCTGGACATCTGTGTTGGTGAATCTTTTGCAATTTGTTTAATGAACAATAAAGACAGCAAAGAACAAAGCTGTAGGTGGGATTGGTGTATTAGCGGCTGGCTGCAGCAACACAACCAGGAGGACTTTGAGTTGGATAGCAGACGCGCTATCCGACGCTAGCCGCCGACCGCATCGATGATCGGGTGAAGTCCTTCGTCGCGCCGTCGATCGCTGGAACGCAGGTGAGCACGGGTGTTTATGAGCAGATGAGGGCTGGCGTAGGTGGAGCGCTAATGTTTTTATCATAGCTCTGACGAGGTCCCGTAGCTAATTTAGCTTCAATGGCGTCGCTAGCAACAGCATTGCTAGGCTTCGACAGGCGGCACAGCATTAACCGTGTAGTTACAGATCCAGTGTTTAGTTCGGTGTCTCCTGATAGTAGTATTGTTGATCTTCTGTCTATCCTTCCAGTCAGGGGCTTATTTCTTTTGTTTCTATCTGCATTTAAGCACGATGCTATCACGTTAGCTCCGTAGCTAAAGTGCTTCACCGATGTATTGTCGTGGAGATAAAAGTCACTGTGAATGTCCATTTCGCGTTCTTGACTCTCATTTTCAAGAGGATATAGTATCCGAGGTGGTTTAAAATACAAATCTGTGATCCACAATAGAAAAAGGAGAAAGTGTGGAATCCAATGAGCACTTTTACCTAAGTTACGGTCAGAGCGAAAAAAGATACGTCCTGCACTGCACTGTAGTCCTTCACTCTTACGTTCCTCATCCACAAATCTTTAATCCTCGCTCAAATTAATGGGGTAATCATCGCTTTCTCGGTCCGAATCGCTCTCGCTGCTGGTGTAAACAATGGGGAAATGTGAGGAGCCCTTCAACCTGCGACGTCACGCTACTTCCGGTAAAGGCAAGGCTTTTTTTAATCAGCGACCAAAAGTTGCGAACTTTATCGTCGATGTTCTCTACTAAATCCTTTCAGCAAAAATATGGCAATATCGCAAAATGATCAAGTATGACACACAGAATAGATCTGCTATCCCCGTTTGAATAAAAAAAAATCATTTCAGTAGGCCTTTAAAGTGCAATACATTTTCATAACATGGTCACTACTTCCTAGTTTCTCTTGTTATATTCTTATTTGTACTGTTATATTTGTATTGTTATTGTTGATTTTTATTTTTATTCGTATTGTTATATTTTCTATTTTATTCCCATTATTTACTTTTTACTTTTTCAATTGGTTCTCAATTATGTACACTGCTGCTGGAATTTAAATTTTCCTGAGGGAACTCTCCTGAAGGAATCAATAAAGTACTATCTATCGATCTATCTATCTATACCGCTGTACCTACTCAATCAGCCGGTTGGGGGCCCAGTTTAATTTAATTTAATTGCATATTATTTTATTAATTACATTTTATTTTTATTTAATATGAGCAATTTGATCTCCCACCTCTTCAAGAATCATGAGATACACGATGAATACAAGCGGAAGATGGATGAAAAGCAAACACCGAAAAAAAGTAGAACCACACAGTTGTCGCTTAAAGACTCCGCCGAGAAAAAAACAAAAATACAACAAAAACCACCCCAAGGCGAAAGTCCACGTTGTGGTCAGGAACAACGCACACAGTATGGCAAAAGCTACGGTGGAGTTTGGTGTGGCTAGTCTGCCCTGCATGGCGCACACTTTGCAGCTTGCAGTGAACGGAGGTGCCCTGTCTCAACGCAGCATTTCAGAAGCTCTGGCTGACTGGTAGGCCACTTCAAGCACTCACCACTAGCTTGCAGCACATTCGTGTTACTCATACAGATATGTTAGAGCAGGGCAGATTGAGCCCAGTTTATAATTTCCTGTAATACAGTATACCAGGCAGTCTTGCACTAGAGGAGGACTATGTTATTGTTTACTTTATGAATCTAGTATACTCTGGACTGAAGCTGTGTGCCTTCATTGTTTTTGTAGCTGTTGTTTTGAGGCATGTTTAAAACAATTTTTTAAAATGCACTTTGTGAAAGTCAAAGTATAGTATTTCCCATAGTTGTAGTGAGTATCAGGATTATCTCAGGGAGAGCATGTCCCAAATTCCAAGCTGCTGTTTTGAGGCATGTTAAAAAAAATAATGCACTTTGTGACTTTAATAATAAATATGGCAGTGCCAAGTTGGCACTTTTTTCCATTACTTGAGTTGATTTATTTTGGAAAACCTTGTTACATTGTTTAATGCATCCATCGGGGCATCGCAACAGAATTAGGCATAATAATGTGTTAATTCCGCGATATCGGAATCGGTAATTAAGAGTTGGACAATATCGGAATATCGGATATCGGCAAAAAAGCCATTATCGGACATCTCTAACAAAAACTACAACAAAGATGCACGTTACAATCAAACAGCTAGTGCGTAATTTGTACAATACTTACAGTATTAACACTTTGTAGGGTGCAACAATAAACAGCAAGAACTGAAATGACCAACACACCATTAACAATGCTTTTTGCCATCTAATGTCTTGGACTTGCAACTGCAATTGCAAATTAGTGTCATACCTGCAAATGGTACTCAGAAATGTGATAATGAAACAAGATATAACAACAGAACAGCGGTTATCATAATAAGCTCATATTTAAATGTCGCATAAACATTTTTAGATTTTATTATCATCAAAAAATGATATTTATAACACACAAAAAAGTACCGAAAATTGTTACCATTAAGTACCGGTATTGATTCACAGGTATGGGTAATCCGTACCATATCGGTTCAAACATGAACAGTACCCATCCCCAAGTATGAGCTTTTCTTTCTGTCACTCACACACTAGTAAGGGGAAAAAATGGTCTACAGTATGAAGGTAGCGATGGGTACCGAATTCCGTACTTTTATACGGACCACACAAATTCTCTTGGTACTACCGGGTCGATTCACGTAAGATTAAACGGTGCCATATTTCGATATCTTTTTGCACGTGATGTCAAGTCCGGTTGCAGACTATTTACAAGCTCAAACACTCAAATAAGCACTGAAGCGGGAGTCAGAGGGGTCAAACTGCCTTCAGGTAATGTTGCAATTTTCCATGCCGACATCGCAAGTATGCCTCTTTGAAAACACTCAAACATAAAGTAAGGCTTTACTTTTCCAAAATGTGCTAGCTCGATGTGAATTTACATTGGATTTGCCATATCCATGCTACTGATTAGCATTTGCAATTTTATGTGGCGATTTCAGCAAGTAATAAGTGCTTATACTATAAACACTTTTTGGGCCCAACATAAGACAAAACTGGTACATTCAGCTTTAGAGCAAAGACTACTTTCTGACTGTCCAACACTGTAATCTTAAAGGCCTACTGAAACCCACTACTACCGACCACGCAGTCTGATAGTTTATATATCAATGATGAAATCTTAACATTGCAACACATGTCAATACAGCCGGGTTAACTTATAAAGTGCAATTTTAAATTTCCCGCTAAACTTCCGGTTGAAAACGTCTATGTATGATGACGTATGCGCGTGACGTCAATGGTTGAAACGGAAGTATTCGGACACCATTGTATCCAATACAAAAAGCTCTGTTTTCATCGCAAAATTCCACAGTATTCTGGACATCTGTGTTGGTGAATCTTTTGCAATTTGTTTAATGAACAATGAAGACTGCAAAGAAGAAAGCCATAGGTGGGATCGGTGTATTAGCGGCTGGCTGCAGCAACACAACCAGGAGGACTTTGACGTCATCGGTTACGTAAATACGTCGACGCCGTTTTTGTGCGTCGACGCGTCGCATATTTACGTCACACTACCTCATGGCGGACCGCAAAGCAGACGATCAAAGCAGACGATGCGAGCAGTGCGAGCGAGGGGGGAAAAGCATGCCAAAAGTGGTCAAAAGTGTGGGAGTATTTCAATAAACGGCCTAATAATGTTGTTGTATGCACACTGTGTCGAGCGTAAATGGCCTATCATAGCAGCACAACGGCTATGAACGAACATTTGAAAAGAAAACCATCAACTAGTCAATCGTCCGCGCGAGCATACGTTGTCATCATTACACAAAAACATGAATGTGTCATTTGTATCTGCTAGGGGTGTAACGGTACGTGTTTTGTATTGAACCGTTTCGGTACGGGCCTTTCGGTTCGGTACGGGGGTGTACCGAACGAGTTTCTAAGCTAAAGCTAACTTTAGCTGCTAAAGTCTTAACAAGCTGCTTCGCTCCTCTGCCTCTGTCTCAGCACGCAGCATTGTCCCACCCACACAACCATCTGATTGGTACACACGCAGCATGGTCCCACCCACAAAACCATCTGATTGGTACACACGAAGCATTATCAGCCAATCAGCAGTGTGTATTCAGAGCGCATGTAGTCAGCGCTTCAGCGTGGAGCAGATAGGTGTTTAGCAGGTGAGCATCAGGCAGCGGACTCTCCCCAAATGATAATAAACACCTCCCAGTCAACTACTAGTAACATCACTATGAGCCCGTTGACCTTCTAGAAATATAAACTGCAGCCCAGCTCACTCGCAGTCCTGGCTTGAGGTGAAGGCTAATTACCTCTCAGTTCCAGCCACATCGACCCCTTCTGAGCGCCTATTTTCAGCTGCTGGGAATATTGTAAACAAGAAAAGAACCAAACATGTACACATGCTAACCTTTCTTCATTACAACTGTTAGTCACTCACTGGAATGAGTAGAATTGGTTATTGTGTACTGTGTTGGACTGGATGTTTATTTTGCACATTTTAAAAGCAATACTTAATGTTTACAGTGCTCCAGAATATTTAGATTGGCACTTTTTTGTATTGGAATGCATATCTTTATTTTTGCACATTTTAGCAAATAAGCAATACTTTCACTTTTGTTGAAATGTTTACACTGATGTTACAGAATATTTCGTTTTGCACTTTTTTGTATTGGATGTTTAACTTTATTTTTGCACATTTTAAAGCAAAATAAGCAATACTTTTACTTTTGAAATGCTTATACTATTGCAGAATATTAAGATTTGCACTGGATGTTGTCTTTTATATTTGCACATTAAAAAGCAAATAAGCTACTTTTAATTTTGTTAAAGGTTAAAAGTTTTAAATGTTTACATTGTTACAGAATATTTAGTCATGTTGTTGTCAATGTTGACTGAGTGGCCATACTTCTTTTTTTTTGTAAATAAAAGCCATGCCTTTCGAAAAAACGGGCCTACATTTATTTTTTCATCTTCATTTTGAATAAAAAAATAATCGGTAAAAGGAAAAATAATCTATAGATTAATCGAAAAAATAATCTATAGATTAACCGATTAATCGAAAAATAATCTATAGATTAATCGATAGAAAAATAATCGTTAGCTGCAGCCTTAGACTTGGATAGCAAACGCGCTATCCGACGCTAGCCGCCAACCGCATCGATGATCGGGTGAAGTCCTTCGTCGCTCCGTCGATCGCTGGAACGCAGGTGAGTACGGGTGTTGATGAGCAGATGAGGGCTGGTTGGCGTAGGTGGATAGCTAATGTTTTTAGCATAGCTCTGTGAGGTCCCGTAGCTAAGTTAGCTTCAATGGCGTCGTTAGCAACAGCATTGTTAAGCTTCGCCAGGCTGGAAAGCATTAACCATGTAGTTACAGGTCCATGGTTTAATAGTATTGTTGATTTTCTGTCTATCCTTCCAGTCAGGGGTTTATTTCTTTTGTTTCTATCTGCACTTAAGCCCGATGCTATCACGTTAGCTCCGTAGCTAAAGTGCTTCGCCGATTTATTGTCGTGGAGATAAAAGTCACTGTGAATGTCCATTTCGCGTTCTCGACTCTCATTTTCAAGAGGATATAGTATCAGAGGTAGTTTAAAATACAAATCCGTGATCCACAATAGAAAAAGAAGAAAGTGTGGAATCCAATGAGCCAGCTTGTACCTAAGTTACGGTCAGAGCGAAAAAAGATACGTCCTGCACTGCACTCTAGTCCGTCACTCTCACGTGCCTCATCCACAAATCTTTCATCCTCGCTCAAATTAATGGGGTAATCGTCGCTTTCTCGGTCCGAATCGCTCTCGCTGCTGGTGTAAACAATGGGGAAATGTGAGGAGCCTTTCAACCTGCGACGTCACGCTACTTCTGGTACAGGCAAGGCTTTTTTTTATCAGCGACCAAAAGTTGCGACCTTTATCGTCGATGTTCTCTACTAAATCCTTTCAGCAAAAATATGGCAATATCGCAAAATGATCAAGTATGACACATAGAATGGATCTGCTATCCCCGTTTAAATTTAAAAAAATAATTTCAGTAGGCCTTTAACTACTGCCATCTAACATCTTGGAATTGTAACTGCATGGAAAGTCTACTAATACTTGCAAATGAGACTCAGAAATGTAATTAAAAAAACAAGATATAACAAGATAACAACAATTCGCTACACGAAGCTGAGCTGTTTGTGATTGACAACTATGAACCCCAATCGTTGCATTCCACCGTCAATTGGGTAGAGCCCCTGGGCTTCAAAGGGCTGCACAAGCCACAACGACATCCACGGCTCAGATCCCACATCAGGGCAAGGAAAAACTCAACCCAATGGGATACAATGGAATACAATGGAATACAATGAGAAACATCCCTGTTTTAGCCGGGTACATAAAGTTCCCCCTGTGTTTTCACCAAAAACTACCCAGGTTGATGTAGTTCTTCAGGAATATTTTTTACAAACTTCATTTCGATACACGAAGCTATTAGAAGTGGACAGACTTTTTTAAACATATTCACCGAGGAGTTTGAAGCCGGACTCGAAGCAGCTGTTTACTACTCTGAGACTTTGTTGGATAAATGTGAAATAAAGAAACCAGTACACGAGTGGAACGAAGTTAAATGACATCAAAATACGATTGACTTTATTACATATTGTAAAAGCAGTCACTGAAAATCCATTTGTGAAGTTATTAGTGAACAGAATACTAATGCTACATTTATTATTTATATATTGTTATTTGCAGCTGAAATGGACCAAAAGGAATTGCCTGACCCTCATGAATTCATCATTTACTGAGAGGACGACTTTCTGTTCTGTTAGGTCATTGCGCACAAAAGCCTGACTTTTTATTAACAATTCGGTACATTTAAAAAAAAAAAAAATCTGATCATTTTGTATATCATTGCTTTGTATTTCATGTACTTAATTTTTAGTAAAAATACTGTGACCTAAAATTGTCTGTTTATTTACATGGTATCTCTGTATAGAAATATACTAAACCACTCCTCCAAACATCATCAGCCTGATTTGTATAAACTACCCTGAACTGTGAAATGTGGTGGAAACACAAACCACAGACTTCCACAGGAACCTATAGATCAGGAGTGTCAAATTAATTTTAGATCGGCGGCCACATGGAGAAAAATCTACTCCCAAGTGGGCCGGACTGGTAAAACCACGGCACGATAACTTAAATATAAAGACAACTTCAGATTGTTTTCTTTGTTTAAAAATAGAACAAGCACATTCTGAAAATGTACAAATCATAACTCTGTTTGGGTTTTTTTAGACTTACATGTTGCGGTTAATAATTTATTTGTAGTTATTTATATTTTCTGAATAAATTATGTGATAATGCTCATCAGTCAACTCATTGGTGTTAATTTTCAATCTATCAAGATAAAAAAAAAAGTATATCAAAATCAAATTACAGGTTGTTATTTATGTAGTTATACCTGCTCAGTGGCCTAGTGGTTAGAGTGTCCGCCCTGAGATCGGAAGGTCGTGGGACCCATTACCTCCCTGCTTGGCATCAAGGGTTGGAATTGGGGTTAAATCACCAAATAGATTTCAGAGCGCGGCCACCGCTGCTGCTCACTGCTCCCCTCACCTCCCAGGGGGTGAGGGTGATGGGTCAAATGCAGAGAATAATCTCACCACACCTAGTGTGTGTGTGACTATCAGTGGTACTTTAACTTTAACTTTAGTTTGATCATTTTCCTCGACTGATGTACTAACACCATGTGGTTTATTTTGTACATATGTAGCATCATCTACAAAGATACAAATAATTGCTATTGTGACATCCAGTGGACACATTTAGAACAGCTGTTTCTTTTATCCAAAAATTTCAGGTTAATTTATATACTTAGCAAACTCATCCCGCGGGCCGGATAAAACCTGTTCGCGGGCCTGATCCGGAGCAAACAGGTGAAATGTAACGAGAAAAAAAATGCAATTTTGACGCTCATACAAAGATGTCAAACTCAAGGCCCGAGGGCCAGATCTGTCCTGCCACATCATTTTGAATGGCTTGTGACAGCCTGTTTCTTTCTTCTTTTTTTTAATTTTGACAAGAAAAAAAGACATGTACTCCATGCAATTATATATATTTAAAACATTATTTATCTAATAATGCAACAGATATTACATTATCATACATTCGAAAAATTTTGGGGGTAAAAACATACGTAAATGTCTACTTAGCCTTATGATTTCAAAGCTAGTTATCCATCAAATTGTACACTGTAAACATGACAATGTATTTATTTATTTAAATTTTTTTAAAACAGCTCGGTCTTCAGAATTCTACCGTGAGAAAAAAACAGTGGTACCATTTTTACATTTACAGCAAAACACTGTGAAAACTGCAACCGTATTTTTCATGCAAAAAAACTAACAAAAACCTGGCAGCTCAATCACCAGAATGTTACCGTGAAATAGAGTGTGACCATTTTACTGTAAATTCTATGGTAAAATTCTGCCCCTTTTTGACTGTTTTTTGATTGTTTCTTTCTTACAGTGTAGGTGAAATATACATTTACTAATCAAATGCACAGGTAATCGTGTGACAATATCATGCGGCTAATCCTTATACACTACCGTTCAAAAGTTTGGGGTCACCCAAACAATTTTGTGGAATAGCCTTCATTTCTAAGAACAAAAATAGACTGTCGAGTTTCAGATGAAAGTTCTCTTTTTCTGGCCATTTTGAGCGTTTAATTGACCCCACAAATGTGATGCTCCAGAAACTCAATCTGCTCAAAGGAAGGTCAGTTTTGTAGCTTCTGTAACGAGCTAAACTGTTTTCAGATGTGTGAACATGATTGCACAAGGGTTTTCTAATCATCAATTAGCCTTCTGAGCCAATGAGCAAACACATTGTACCATTAGAACACTGGCGTGATGTTGCTGGAAATGGGCCTCTATACACCTATGTAGATATTGCACCAAAAACCAGACATTTGCAGCTAGAATAGCCATTTACCACATTAGCAATGTATAGAGTGTATTTCTTTAAAGTTAAGACTAGTTTAAAGTTATCTTCATTGAAAAGTACAGTGCTTTTCCTTCAAAAATAAGGACATTTCAATGTGAACCCAAACTTTTGAACGGTAGTATACATGTATGTTTCCTTTATTGACGCTACAAGCGCCCTCTGAGGGCAGCCAAAACTGTAACGTGGCCCTCAATGAAAACGAGTTTGACACCCCTGCTTTCGATCCAAGAGCTAGAGGTTCCAGGAACCTAAAGCCCCTGAACTTTCGGTAGAAAAAGACCTCCTAAGATTGTGGATGACCGACAAGAGGGTTCACTCTGTTCACTAAAGTCTGCTATTAGATAAATGTGCAAACGCGATGCACAGAGTGAACCCTCTTGCACACCGTTTGAAAGCGAGAGACGAAGAAAAGAAACACACTCGCCGACACGGCAATGTATCGACGTCGGCGGGTTTTTGAGTTCATTTTCATTCATTTCATTGATTTATTGACTAATTGGCCCCGGGGCCTCTTTAACACTTGAGTAAACAAACTAAATGAGGTGGGAAAAACGACAGTAGGTCCAATAATTACACAATTATAAGACGCCGGGAGATTTGATGGACGTATTTAAAATGAAAGAGAAAAAGCGCAGCGGGGTCACGAGGTTTGAGGAAGAGAGATTTTTAACAAAGAGCTCATTAGTGTGCGTGCGTCACCACCAGACACACCAATAAGTCTGATAGTTCTCCTTCCCTTTCCTTTCCCCTTCGTCCACTTCGTCTCCTATCCATGTCTGCATGCGATACTTCGGCGTGCTCTTTGCAGGTCCCCAGGCTAAAGAGTTCATCTTATCGATCTTCCTCTCCGTCATGATTTGTTCCACCTCTTCCCCCGGATGGCCATCGATCTCCGAGGTAACGCAGCCTGATTATAGAGTGTGCGCAGGATAGCCATATTTTGGAGGAAGGGAGGGAGGTGGGGGGCAAATAAACGCAGATAAAGACGAGAAGTGTGCCAAATTACGGTGCTGTATCGCAAGGGAACTCATTTAGGCAGGGGTGTCCAAACTTTTTCCACTGAGGGCCACACACGGAAAAATTAAAGCATGTGATGAATAAATAAATAAATGGGTTGTACTTGTATAGCGCTTTTCTACCTTCAAGGTACTCAAAGCGCTTTGACACTATTTCCACATTCACCCATTCACACACACATTCACACACTGATGGCGGGAGCTGCCATGCAAGGCGCTACCAGCAGCCATCAGAGGCAAAGGGTGAAGTGTCTCGCCCAAGGACACAACGGACGTGACTAGGAAGGTAGAAGGTGGGGCCATTTTGATATTTTTCATTTTCAAACCATAACAAAATATATGGATTTTTTTATTTTATTTTACCTTTAGGGGTCCCGGGGACCATAAAGGGTCTCAGTTATTAAAATGTTAAAAATAAGTCTAATTTTTATTTTATTCTTTTATTTAACGCTTACAGTAAATCTCTATATCAACTTTAAAAAAAAAAAAAGTTTTATGGCTTTTCTGTCAAAAACAACTTTGTTTTTTTTTATAGTACAACTGAAATATGCAGTATTTAGTAATTAGAGCCCTAAAAGATCAATAATGCAGGAACACCATTGATTAAAATTATTTAATATTTTTGAGTCATCACAGTGAAAAGATAAATAAAATACCACTAAATATATTTGTGATCCAAAAGGTGCCCCACTCATAAAGTGATACATTTTTATTAGTTTTTTGTTTTGTTTTTTACTTTCTACACTTAAGTTACGAGATCAACTTCAGATATATCTGTCGATTTTACGTTTGAACTATTATTTTGTTTGTTTTAGGCTCTTTTGTCAAAGAAAACGTTGATGTTTTTATATGGCAACTACACAATATATGCAATATTTACCACATTAAACATTTTCAAGTGAAATATTTGAAGTAATTGGAGCCTTGAAAATAATTCATTATAACTTGGATTTTTTTGTCATTATTTTCTTTTTGAGCAATGGCAAAAAATAAAGAAAGACAAAAGAAAAAAAAACAGCCTGCATGGCAGCTTTGTGTCAACATTGCAACTTTTTCTCGTTAGATTTCACCTCATTCCACTTTTTTTAATGTTATTTCTTATTTTTTGCAATAGCATTTCCAGAATGTGTGGCGGGCCGGTAAACAATTAGATGCGGGCCGCGAATGGCCCCCGGGCCGCACTTTGGACACCCCTGCATTTAGGAGACGCTTCGCCAAATTATGTCGTCATGTCGTGCGACGTGTTTACTAGAAGCACGTGATTACATCTGCAAAAAGCGCTAAACCTAATAACGCAATTACAGTGAAACATTGCACCGTTGCACGTAAAAAAGCAGCAGATGGTGCGTATTCACTCAACCGCAGAGAGCACCAGGCATTTATTTGAAGGAAATGCCTATTGCAGGAGAAGTCGCTATGTTATTCAAATAAGAGGCATTTATTAGTTTAAGTTGCTACAGGATTTGGCTTGTGTTCCTTGAGCCAAGTCCTCATCTCGTTGGGCAGCATGCGAAGAATTTCCTCCAGAATGAAAAGCTCTGCGATGTCATCTGTGGAACGCTGCTCTGGCTTGATCCATCTTCTGTAGAGACCTTTGAGTCTGTTGCAAGTCTCCTTGGGAGATTCACCAATAGGAATGTAGGTTGAGCCTATAAGTCTCGGGAGAGATATCAAACTTAGCAAGGAGGGCTTCTTTAAGGTGAGCGTAGACGTTGGAAGCATCTTCCTCCATCGCAGAATAGGCATCCAGGGCTTTGCCGGTCAAGAGTGGAACAATTCGGCAGGCCCAGTCAGACTGAGGCCAGCCCCAGGTGCGAGCGATGCGCTCAAAGCGGACAAGAAAGTTTTCAATGTCCTCACTCTGCTGGAAAGGGAGCATCTTTGGGCCTTGTCGGAGATGATGGTCAGGTGGCAAGGAATCTCTGGACGGCGACGCTTGAGGACTAGGAGTTGGATGTGGGCGAGTTCTGGCACTATCAACAGGAGTACGGTTAGCATTTTGGTTAGTGAGTGAGTGATCTAGGCTAGGCCTTGTACAGACAGTTTTTAATTCCTGGAGTTCACGGACCAGGACAGCTTCCCTACGTTGCTGTCCAATCAAAAAGTCTTGGAACATGTTAACCAGGGTAGGTTCACCTAGCACTCTTTCAGTCCTTGGTGGCTTAGCCGACCACCTAGCCTTCCCAGACCCCTTCCTATGCTGCTTACGCCTAGCCCCAGAGTTCTCAAAACCTTTGACGTCTTCTTCCACCCAACTTCACGCTCCTCAGCCATAGTCGCCCGGTCCAGCCTCATCGCCGTGGCCCCTCGACCAGCCGTCTCATCAGTCTCCTCTGTCATTGCCACCTCAGACACTTGGGATCTCAAACCAGTTTTGGCCCGCCCTCTGCCAGGTTTTGTTGTAAACTCTGCGGCTTGCCATCCCACCACTGCCACCATATGTCACACCGTGCCTCGGGTGAAGGTAATGTAACCTTTGCAAACCAGACTTTCAAACCAAGGATGGCAAGGCACGCAGTAGGTAACAGTTTACAAACATTTATTTACAACCCAAAGTGTCATGAGGTGAACAACAAGAAGATTAAATGTTTGTAGTTTCTCCATGTTGAGCTTCCTAACAAATGTGCACGGTTTGAGAGGAAGTTTAAGGGCAAACGGTGACAGTGGGGGGGTCAAACTGTCACAGCAACACTGTGCAAGTGATCAATATCAATTTGTCTGCTCCCATGGGGTGCATTATGGCTAGAGAGTCACGTAGGGCTGGGCGATATGGCCTTTTATTAATATCAAGTGAGAAAAGCCTGTAGTGTAATGCCCGCAGCTAAAAGCAACTGTGTGAGAACGTATACTCGAATACTCACGATATAGTCATTTTCTACATCGCACAGAGACAAACCCACGATATATCAAGTGTATTTGATATATCGCCCAGCCCTAGTGTCACGGCGCATGCGCAGTCCCTCATTCCATCTGCAGCAAGTGCCGCCGGCAGCTCTGCTAGGAGCGCCCCCGGGACACGCCCCTGCTTGCTCTTCCCGCATCGCGGCTATGCGCCTGCACGGCTGCGGGCAATCCACAATCAGCGCACCTGGATCTGATGAGGGCCGATGCCGTAAAGACTAGCAAACCCGAAGATCCAGTGCCAGAACGTAGTTCACTCTTTGTCGTAAGCATCCCGTCTCTGGCTTCCCTCCTTGTACCTGCTCTCTGTGCTTTCCCTCTGCCCGTGTCTTACATGTCCTCTGTGTTCCCCGCAGTATTCCCTCCGTCTCCATTGATCGAGCTGTGCGCCTCGCTTCATTGGACTTCCATCCGGATTTTGGACGGTTTCCCTCCATCCTCGACCCCCGCTTGGACACGGACCTCGTCGCCTCTCTCCCGCCCCGACCTCTCGCTTACCTACGGACTTCCTTCTTGCCTTGCCCCACTGGACTTTTGGACAATTCACCCAACACGCACGAACAACCCCCTCTGGTAACATTTCCATTATTAATTCCTCACATCGTTTGCACCATACACTCTTAGTAGCATACGCACCCCAACACATCATTAAAGGCCTACTGAAACCCACTACTACCGACCACGCAGTCTGATAGTTTATATATCAATGATGAAATCTTAACATTATAACACATGCCAATACGGCCGGGTTAACTTATAAAGTGACATTTTAAATTTGCCGCTAAACTTCCGGTTCGAAACGCCTCTGAGGATGACGTATGCGCGTGACGTAGACCGGCGAACACGGGTATGCCTTCCACATTGAAGCCAATACGAAAAAGCTCTGTTTTCATTTCATAATTCCACAGTATTCTGGACATCTGTGTTCGTGAATCTGTTTCAATCATGTTCATTGCATTATGGAGAAGGAAGCTGAGCAAGCAAAGAAGAAAGTTGTCGGTGCGAAATGGACGTATTTTTCGAACGTAGTCAGCCACAACAGTACACAGCCGGCGCTTCTTTGTTTACATTCCCGAAAGATGCAGTCAAGATGGAAGAACTCGGATAACAGAGACTCTAACCAGGAGGACTTTTGACTTCGATACACAGACGCCTGTAGAGAACTGGGACAACACAGACTCTTACCAGGATTACTTTGATTTGGATGACAAAGACGCAGACGTGCTACTGTGAGTATGCAGCTTTGGCTTCTAAACATTTGATCGCTTGACCGTATGTGCGCAACTTTTTTTTGCGTATGTACGTAACTTTTTTAAAATATATAAGCTTTATGAACCTTGGGTTAGGTGAACGGTCTTTTGGGCTGAGTGATTGTGTGTGTTGATCAGGTGTTTGAATTGTATTGGCGTGTTCTATGGAGCTAGGAGCTAGCATAGGAGCTAGGAGCTAGCATAACACGTACCGTACCGTACGTGTTATGCTATCCCCGTTTAAATAAAAAAAATTCATTTCAGTAGGCCTTTAAGTTCAATAAACCTGTTGAGCTTATTCCTGTCGTTGTGTCGTCTCCTTCCCCCGGTGAACGTAACATAGAGGCCATGAAAATCGTAAAAAAGTCATGCCGGATATACTCAGTGGCCTTGAGACCCTTTGTGGTTAGAATGTCCGCCCTGAGACTGGAAGGTCGTGAGTTCAAACCCCGGCCGAGTCATACCAAAGACTATAAAAAATGGGACCCATTGCCTCCTTGCTTGACACTCAGCATCAAGGGTTGGAATTGGGGGTTAAATCACTAAAATGATTCCCGAGCGCGGCCCCCGCTGCTGCTCACTACTCCCCTCACCTCCCAAATGGTGAACATGGGGATGGGTCAAATGCAAAGGATAATTTCACCACACCTAGTGTGTGTGAGACTATCGTTGGGACTTTAACTTTAATATCGTCAGATGGCATCTATTATTTTAACGACTCGCAGCGCTATTTAAAAACACTGTTAAATAGACCCATGATAAATTCATAAAAGAACCAAACTTCATGAATATTTTTTGGCACAAACAAGTATGTTCTCCAATGACTCTACCACAAAAAAATTAAGAGTTGTAGAAATTATTGGAAACTCAAGACAGCCATGACATTATGTTCTTTACAAGTGTATTTAAACTTTTGACCATTTATGAGTGCACATGTGTATTACTGTGTACTTTGTTTCAGTGTTAATAATACAATTGCGTTATTAAGAACACTTCATATTGCTCCTAAGTTTTTCCTGTGCTAGTACAATTTTTTTTCTGTGTTTTCATTTAGTAGCCCCACTGCTCCTTGTGAAAAAGCTAAGCTTATAGGCCTGCTTCCGGTTCAAGTCATGAAAAAGGAAGTACATTTTTGCATCCAAAAGAACAATAACACACGTGTTCAGTCTCTCTATCGGTGTAATGCGAAAACTATTTATTGAATAAATAAATAAATGATAAATGGGTTATACTTGTATAGCGCTTTTCTACCTTCAAGGTACTCAAAGCGCTTTGACACTATTTCCACATTCACCCATTCACACACACATTCACACACTGATGGCGGGAGCTGCCATGCAAGGCGCTAACCAGCAGCCATCAGGAGCAAGGGTGAAGTGTCTTGCCCAAGGACACAACGGACATGACTAGGATGGTAGAAGGTGGGGATTGAACCCCAGTAACCAGCAACCCTACGATTGCTGGCACGGCCACTCTACCAACTTCGCCACGCCGCCCCTTACAAAACATTACGGCCGTTCGCAAAGAAAAATATGTATATTAGCCGTGCTAATATACATATTTTTATGTATATTAAATATATACATAAATATATATTTATGTATATATTTAATATATACATAAATATATGTATATACGGTAGGTATATTAGGTACCTACCTACCTAATATAGGTACCTAATATACCTACCGTATATACATATACGGTAGGTATATTAGGTACCTACCTACCGTATATGTATATACGGTAGGTATATTAGGTACCTACCTACCTAATATACGGTAGGTAGAAAAATTATACCTACCGTATTTTCCGAGCCTTAAGCCGTTTTATAAGCTGCGGAGTGTAAAGCGTTGGAAAAAAAGTAGCGGCTTAAGGCTCGGAAAATACGGTAGGTATAAGCTCCAATTTACACTCAAACTCAGTTCGTATCACAGTTGTAAGAACAGAACTTGTTGGTAACCTGAAGAGCAGTAGAATTAGCTGATGACGCTTGGACTCTCTTTTCTGATGACTCATATAGTGAGTGCATCTGTATGTATTTATGTGTGTGTGCATAGAAGCCATTTAGTACTCCAAGAGGCTATCAAACATTCTGTCAGAGCTCCAGCATGATAGGGTTCACATTAGTGAACATGAAGAACATTCCGTGAGTGCGTCTCGTATCGTCAACGGTCCTGTCTGAGGACTTCCAGTCCGTCGGGGAGGGCTGATTCACGCCGGCGCAGTAATTACAGAAGGAACTGACTTTTTTTTCCCTGCTCTTGGCTCAGTACTGTCTGGAGACTGATTGCTAGGATTTATTATACCGTTTGTGCAGTTGTATTGTTGCACTGCGAATAAACCGGTAGTTATTTACTGTCACCTGAACATGGTTGACGTCACCGTGTTCTACACGCACACGGAACACTTCATGTTTGATCAAATGCAGCGCGACGTAAACAAGCATTTGATTGTTTGTGGCACTTCACACCCACACATGTTGTATTCATCCAAATCCTCCATTATGTGAAGTGTCCGTGCCTACAGAGTTGATGAGTAAACGACTAATCAAATGAACTTTGTTTTACGTCACGCCCTAGTCAAGTGCACTTGTTTTCATACCGGGCGAAAATAGCTCTTGGATTGTCGCGGTGAATGATTAATTCATCGGCCTAAAACCATTTTAGAGCTGACTGCGGATGAGAGGCAAAAAAAAAGGAACAGTTATCAATCGTTGCAGTGGCTCAGAGGATGAGTGGTCGCGTCATTGTGGCTATATTTTGTCTTTCTCTCTCCTGCAGTGCCTTTATTCGCCCCTCTTGCTGTACCTCATAATAATGATTAATATCAGTCTCATATTGCACTCTTTGATTTTACAAAGCATTTTACAACATATGCATCAGGACATGTTAGTATAGTGTACTATCGGGAGACCAGGCTTTTTGCTCCGCCGCTCCCAGTCTGCGGAACACTCTCCCTGACCACCTGAAGGCGCCACAGACTGTGGATGCTTTTAAAAAAGGCTTAAAAACCCTTCTTTTTAAAAAAGCCTTTTTTTTTTTTTTTAGATATAAGCATACTAGTTCTAGCTATATGGATGTTCTAGTTTTTTTTTTTATTATCTTTTTTTTTTTAATACACTGTAGTACTTTGAGGTTGTTTACTCAATGTTAAGGGCTTTTTACAAATAAAATATATTATATACTTACTCGCATATAAGCACCGTATTTTCCGGACTATAAGGCGCACTTAAAATATTTTTTTTCCCCTCAAAACTTGACAGTGCGCCTTATAACCCGGCGCACCTAATGTACGGAATACTTCTGGTTTTGCTCACCGACCTCAAAGCCTCAAACCAATGTTATTTGGTACATGGTGTAATGATAAGTGTGACCAGTAGATGGCAGTCAAACATAAGAGATACGTGTAGACTGCAATATGACTCAAGTAAACAACGGCAACATTTTATATGTTCCATTGAAAATATAGAACATTACACACGGCACTCAAAAATCGATCAAAATGTTTTAGTACGACTTTGGTAAGCTATGAAGCCGCACCGCTTGATGGATTGTCGGCGCATTAAACATACGAGTATTATTATGATGTGTGTATAAGGTAAGACATAATATCTGGCGTTTTGTTTCGCAATATTATGCAAAAGCAACTTTTCTTACCTTCTGGTACCTGCTGATCTGTATTTGGGATCTGCATAAATCCTGAAAAATTGCACGTATCCGCCTTTGTAGTCTGTGCCAACACCGTAGTCGATAAGCTTCTTCTTTTACCTCTATCTTCTTGTTATGTGACATTCATCCTCCGCTGTTGCCATTTCTAATATAAAGTAGTGTAAAGTTCTTACTTATATCTGTCAGTAAACTCGCCACGAAAGAACTAAAACATACCGGTGTAGTGAGTTTACATTATTCACCCAAGGAACTCTAGTTATTAGAGAGTTCCGGTCGGACGGTTTTTCACGGGACACATTTCCGACCTTGTTGTTGTTTCCGGATGAGAAGATGCTGCCTCGTTATTGATCTAAGTAAAGTCTAATTTGTCATTAAAACAGTTAGCTCCATCTTTTGACACTTCTTCCACTCCCGTCCTTGCACGCTACACCGCTACAATAAAGATGACGGGGAGAAGACGCTGCCGAAGGTGAGCCACGTAAATAAGACCGCCCACAAAACGGCGCATCCGGAAGCGACTGTCAGAAAGTGGCTTGAAGATGATCTGTAAAAGATAATCTATGCAACATTTTGACCAAAGAACCACCATTACATGTTATGTAGCCCAAAAGGAAGTGTTTTACATTTAGAAAAAAATAATAATAAGAATAATAATATGACTCCTTTAATGCGCCCTGTAATCCGGTGCGCCTTATATATGAAAAAAGATCGAAAGTAGACCATTCATCGGCAGTGCGCCTTATAATACGGTGCGCCCTATGGTCCGGAAAATACCGTATTTGTTTGCCTAGAAAAACGTCGGCAAATGTCTTGGAAATTTGCACGTGCAAACCAGCAGGTGGGGTTGAATAAACCAACATACCCTAGTAGGGCTGCAACGATTAATTGACGACCAGTGCGCTATACAAGCGGCACTCATTAAATATGTTTCCAAATATTTGCCGCACTGGACTATAAGCCACATATATATACATTGTAAAATTAGTTATTAAGTGTTTCCAAACGGTGCCTGTACCGTGGCAGTAAAACAGCTGATCAAACAATCGGTTGAAAGATCTAAACAGAAGAGCACTGCAACACCTGCAGTGAGCGAACCCGTCCAAAAGATGGCAATAGCACAAACAATAACACACTTTTCCAGTGTCTTTGCTTTATTTATTTATTTTTTTAACTATTTGCATTATGGCCATTAGCAAAAAAAAAATCCATAAATCAGCCGCACCGTTTTATAAAACACAGTGTTCAAAGTGTGGGAAAAATGTAGCAGCCTATAGTCTGGAATGTACGGTAATAAACATGTATCACATCCAGAGTGCCTGGAACTTAAAAAAAAAAAAAGTGAATTGTGGATGTAGTTTCCACATTTAATTTAAACAATTGGACAATTGAAATTGTACTTTGAACAAGCGCACAACAAAAAATTAATTATATTTAGAAAAAAACTCAGGTAAGCAGAAAAAATATTTATTTAAACTATTTCCCCCAGAAGAAGCGTTGAGGCTATAAAATAGGGATATTCAACTGGCAGTCCCGGGGCCAACTCACAGTTCAAAACTTGGGAGACAAATACTTTTCCAGCAAATTCCTAAAAACACTAGGATGCTCCTGTTGTTTTGAGGAACTTGGACCAGTATAAACACATAAACAAAAAAAACATAAAATAATTAAAAAATATCAGCTGGAGTCAAGCGGGCCATTTTGGGGGTTCGGGTGGATCAGATTTTAACGTTTTTAAGACGCTTTGGAAGTCATTTCAACATAGAAAGTCTGTAAAAATGCAATTTTAAGAAAACAGCCTTCTTAGTGGGGTGTGCATGTATGAAAAGATCAATTTGAAGTTCCAAATAAATTCAAGAATAATGACATAAATATGATAAATATTGTAACTGTAATTGTTGTTTAAAACATAGTCAATTCATGAATGCAAGATTGCATTCATGGTGTCTGCTACAATTATGTGTTTGTCTAATTATGACAATAAGCTTTTGATTACATGTAATCGTAATAAATTCATGATTACACTTTATAGTGCTTCATGGTCAACTTTGGTAATGCAGCACTAGATCTAGTACAAGTTAGTGCAGACCTGGGCATTCTGCGGCCCGCGGGCCGCATCCGGCCCTTTGTGCGTCCCTGTCCAGCCCGCGTGAGGCCAATTATAAATTACAAAATACATTTTAAAAAGTATCTATGTCGAGTGTGCAATACAACGGTGCTGCTTTTGTTTTGAAAATCGTTATTTGTATTACTTCCGTGTGGACGTATGCGTGTGCGTGATTGTGAGTGAATGTGAACAGCTGCAATTACAAAATAAAGTTGAAAAAACATCTATGTCCTGCGCGCAATACAACTGTGCTGCTTTTATTTTGAAAAGTATTATTTATGGGCGTGTGTCCGTGTGTAACCTGCGAGTGAAGGTGCACATGCAGCGACAAGTGATGCACGGTTTACACCCGAGACGCTAAAAAGAGAAAAGTTGATGAGGAATGCCGTGTTTTCAACAAGACATGGACTGCCAAGCAACGTTCCCTCTAAGGTGCGTGCCTGCGCAATTGCGCACTGCTCAAGCGTCCGCTGCGCGCAGCAAGTGTATGCCGCGCACCAAATCAAATCCCATCTGAATTCTAAACAAAATAAACATATTTATTCTATGTAATTTTGCAATGCAACTTTGAGTGACAGTGACAACAAGCGGCCCTAACTGTGTTCGTCAACACCGTTCAATTGAACACCGTTCAATTATTGTAACGTCTATCGAGATGCTTCGAGGACAGGAATTATATCGATCACTTTATTGAACAAAACTTTTTATATTCGGACATAACCACACCAAAAACATGAGTAAAACAATTCTATCTCGAAAAACTAGTCATTTTCTGCCGTACAAACCAGGCCAAAACCAACTTGTCATCTGTCACCAACACGCATAGCACTAAACCACTGGTGGGTTTATGGCCACACAAAAAGTCGGACAACTCAAACACCACACAAAGTTACACTATGACTCCTCAGTCATACGTGTGCTTATTTTACTGTCATTTATTATTAATGTTAATTTATTTATATTAGTCATGGAATGCTGTTACACACACTATGTTGAAGTATTACTATTATTATTAATTATTATTATTATTATTATTTATCTTACGGTATATATCAAAAATAATATTGAGCAAAATTTAATTGAAATATTGTCGATGTGGCCCTCCAGCAGTGCTCGGGTAGCTCATGCGGCCCCCGGTAAAAATTAATTGCCCACCCCTGAGTTAGTGGGTTTAATACTTAAAGTTAAAGTTAAAGTACCAACGATAGTCACACACATGGGTCCCATTTTTATAGTCTTTGGTATGACTCAGCCGGGGTTTGAACTCAGAGCGGACACTCTAACCACAAGGCCATGTGGGAAATTTGTTTAACAACATTTGTAACTATGACTAAAATAAATGAATGAAAATAAATAATTGTATTCTAATAATTGCTTTTCCTGTGTATTGCTAAGAGGGGCCAAAAAGCCACCAGTGGTACTTCTCCTACAAGTTAAAATAAATGTTCTCTATCATGGCTTCACTATTGTTTTCTATCATGATGATGTAACACACAGTATGAGTTACAGTACTCCTTATATACAGTATGCCGCTGACGACGACTCCCTTATTCTTTTCAAATCTCCACATTAGGTCTGTACAAATGTGTACTTACTACTCTTACTGGGTAGAACAGGTTCGATTGAGCACTGCTGCCACCGAGCTGCAGGCCTGTGTGTCGTGCTAACATGAATACTAGTGTGTAAAATAGGGATGGGCGATGTGGCCTCAAATTTATCGTGATAAATATACATAACAATTTCAAAACTGGTTCCAAAGGCTCCTAGTTTGGCTGCTAATGCATGTGGTAACATATTACATCATTTCCAGTTGTATTATTTTGTTAAAGCCAATATTAATCGAGCCTCTTAATTTACTGTTATTTTCTGATTACTTTCTGCTGTAACATGGTTCTATCTACACTTGTGTTAAAATGTAATAAGCACTTACTATACTGTTGTTTGGACAATTTACATTAGTTTTAGGTGATATTACAAATGTGGGTATTGATCCAATACCATGCAATTGCTAATTGCAAGGGCAGTATTGGCTATACCAATGCTGATACCGACCCTTTATTTCTTTACGATTATTGAATGTTCACATTTTTTATTACAATTATAGTGTTACGGTTCAAACATCTGCCGCCTCTCACTCTGCTGTGCGCTCCGCTGAGCGCGCCTTGGGACACGCCCACCTGCAGCACTCAACAATCAACACACCTGGCGCTAGCGTGTCCTGCGTTCCAGTGCCAGAACGTAGCTACTTGTACCAGTACAGTAAGCCTTACACGTCTCTAGCTTCCTTGCCTGTGTGCGTCCTCGCTCTTTGTGTTTCCTCTCTTTTGTGCTCATCGTGTCATCCAGCAGCCCTTCGTCATTCACTGGTTTCGAGCTGTGTGTCTCGTCTCCCCGGATCCCTTCTGGACTTCCTGCTGCCTTCCCGGATCTCGACCTCACGCCTGCCCCCGGACAACGGCTCGCTGCAGCCCCTGACCACCTGCCTGTCCCCGGACCTCCGAGCCTGCCCTGCCCTTTCTGGACTTCCGCACCGATCTTAACACGCACCTTCAACACCACCTGGTAACCCTCTACATATTATCGCTACACATAGTCACACCATATATATTTGGATTAGTCACATACTTCATTCTTGTATATTAATAAACACGCTGCAAGCTAAACGACGTCCCTGCCTCCGTGCCGTCTCCTCCTCCACTGTATTGGGGACGCCGTGGCGCGGTTGGGAGAGTGGCCATGCCAGCAACCTAACGGTTCCTGGTTCGATCCCCACCTTCTACCAACATCGTCACGTCCGTTGTGTCCTTGAGCAAGACACTTCACCCTTGCTCCTGATGGGTCGTGGTTAGCGCCTTGCATGGCAGCTCCCCGTGTGTGTGAATGGGTGAATGTGGAAATAGTGTCAAAGCGCTTTGAGTACCTTGAAGGTAGAAACGCGCTATACAAGTATAACCCATCTATTGTTACATGGAGTCAGATAAAAACTAAGGATGGTGGTGTAACAATAGCAATTAAATAGTTTTGTTATTTCCTACTCTGCTCTAATGTAAACCTTTTTTTTTTTTTCTTAAAGCCCTCCAGGGATTTATTTCTGGATTTTATAAACAATAACGAAAACGATAACATTTGTGATAGTAAAAAATATATATATAAATCCAACCACTTGGGGACAGTGTGGCGCAGTTGGGAAAGTGGCCGTGCCAGCAACCTGAGGGTTCCTGGTTCAATCCCCACCTTCTACCAACCTTGTCACGTCCATTGTGTCCTTGAGCAAGACATTTCATTGCTCCTGATGGGTCGTGGTTAAGCCTTGCATGGCAGCTTCCGCCATCAGTGTGTGAATGTGTGTGTGAATGGGTGAATGTGGAAATAGTGTCAAAGGGCTTTGAGTATCTTGAAGGTAGAAAAGTGCTATACTGTCCAGTGTTTCCCATAAACTGCCAAGATACCTGTGGCGGTGGCTATGGGCGTGGCTATGGACGTGGTCACCATGACATCATCGAGTAATTTGCATAATTTACTACAATGATATGATTTTCTCTAAAAAGGCTCAAAAAATGTATACTTACTAATTAATAATAACAGTTTTGTTTTAAACGTCCATCTATCCATCCATCCATCCATTTTACAATATAATTACAACACTTTATGTACATATTTATATACAGATTTGAACAATAAGTTATTCACTGAAATATATTTATTAATTGTGGTTCTTACAAAAAATATATCTTATAAAATATAAAAGCTAAAATGTCTCTTAAATCTCTGCCCCTTTAATTAGTGCATACTAAATAATTTAACTTTAGTCTACTACTACAACCATATTATTTACCAGCAACATAAAGTGAAACAGAGGCAGAGGTGTCCTGCCACAGTCAGTAACAAATAAACAGAAAACAGTAGTGGTCAAATACAAACAAGGCAACAAGAGAAGTATCCTACACTTCTCTTTTGTAAAGTAAATCTGAACAGCCGATATGGGCATTTACATCAACTATATGATTTGCCTGAGAAGCTGGACAGGACAAAAAAAATAAATTAAATAAATTAAATAAAAAATTTAAAAAATGTTTTGTTTTTTTTTGTTTTTTTTATTTGTGGCGGACGTAATTCTTTCGTGGCGGGCCGCCACAAATTAATGAATGTGTGGGAAACACTGCTGTCAATACGTGGACTTTGGGGTGTTGTGTTTTCCCGGAATGCAAAGGAAAGTTGGCGCGGGCAAGGCGTGAAGGTAAGGACATGTTTATTTTTGCACTAACAAAAAGAACAAACGAAAAGCTTGCACAAGACAGAAATACAAAAACTTGGCTAATGAAACAAAAACTTGCACAAAGGCAAAAACTATAAACATGAAATATACAACACTTACTGTGGCATGAAAAAACGTGCAGGGAACGACGGCTTGGAATGAAAGGTAGCAGAGGTAGTGAGGATAATGTCACCAGGACGATCAACAGAAAAAGACAGGCTTAAATAACAGTGACATGATTAGTGACAGGTGCGCGAGTGCAAAGCGTGAGACAGGTACGTGACATGAGGACAGGTGAAAACTAATGGGTTGTCATGGAAACAAAAACAATGGAACGTAAACAGAAACTAAAGAGTCCAAAAACCAAACATAACTAAACAAAACAAAACATGATCCAAAAGACATGACATACATATACAAGTATAACCCATTTACCATTTACCATTTACTGTTAGTATCAACCATACTCCGATTATATATTTAGTATTGTTACTGTCAATATTTGTATTGATCCGCCCACTTTTGTTTACATGAAAGAGCCTTTAGCGGTTAGAATGTCCTGCTAATGTAGCATGTTTAGCTATTCCTTGATGACACTTGTAAGAACTTTTTTTTTTTTTTTTTGCTGCCAAGGAGGCAAAGAGTGCTGATTTAGAAGTGGCTTTGCTGCACTCTGAAACATTAGCTGTTACATTGCGTTAAGGCGTGTGTTTGTTCGCTTGTCGCTGTCAAATTTGCAGGACACAGCGAGAATGTGTCATCAACATGCATTATCATGACATTACGATAATATTGAACGCTTTATGGTCGGCCAAATAAACATAATTTATATCGTCTATATCGTGCAGCCCTACGTCTCGGTGCTTCTCAATTATTTTCTGTGTTTCTATTCATTACAATTACACTCAACAGGATTTACATGTATGTAGGCAAAGCACATACCTTTTACATGGTACTGTGTATCATATCATAGCAAATATATAAAGTTAAAGTAAAAGTACCAATGAATGTCACACACACAGTAGGTGTGGAAAAATGATTCTCTGCATTTGACCCATCACCCTTGATCACCCCCTGGGAGGTGAGGGGAGCAGTGAGCAGCAGTGGTGGCCGCGCCCGGGAATCATTTTTGGTGATTTAACCCCCAATTCCAACCCTTGATGCTGAGTGCCAAGCAGGGAGGTAATGGGTCCCATTTTTATAGTCTTTGGTATGACTCACCCGGGGTTTGAACTCACAACCTACCGATCTCAGGGCGGACACTCTAACCACTAGGCATTAATCTTATGAATCAATACAATCAATGAGCATGTTAGATGGGTGTGCATGTAAACAAGGTGTGTTTTGATGCCACGCAAACGCGGCGTGAAGGAGTGACGTCAAACGGCAGATGCTATCTTGCTTAATCTGAGCAATTTTATTATAATCAGTGTTGGCGTTAAAGCACTTTTTGTGTCTTTTTACGCATTGAAATCAGAAAGGACGCGAAATTCCGGAAGTCCGTGCGTCCCCGGACGCGGATTTTATTTATGATTTTTTTTACCGATTAACGTTTTCCAGCGGTGTTTTTTTTTTTTTATATATATATTCTCCGTGTCAAATTATTAATTATTATTTATTGGTTGACTTCAAAGTAATGCACTTTCCGGTACAATTTCTTACATTTTGATTCGCTGAAAGTTTTATCAATCACAAATACTGCATTTCCGGTATTAGGACTTATTGTTTTGGTCATGGCAAGCAATAAACCCAAGAAGCAAAGCTTCAATGAAAAGTGGCTTCTGGAGCCACTTTTCAGCAAATGGCTCACTTATGACGATGGAAAGATGTTTTGCACGCCATGTAAACGGGCTAAGAAAAAGAAAACCTTTACGACCAGGTGCACTGATTTTCAAAGATCCATCCTCACCAGGCACCAAGAAACCCCCTCCAATTTGGGTCCCTGCAATTACGCTCTTTGGTCGGAATGACGAGGCCGTCGATTTGTTACATCTCTTTATTTATGTTTTCCACAAAGCCAAGCGGACATCCACCATGCTATTAACACTCCTGAACATGCTAGCGCTCCCTCTCCTAACTTGCCCAATCACTTACACATGTCACTCACCCCACATACCGCCATTCTTAAAGGGGAACACAGCTTACGGCCATCACCAAGCCACAGATGAAATGCTAGAGGCATTGAGTGCCACTGTAATAAATGACATTAAAACTAACTTGCAAACTTCTAAGTTTGTTGGCATTATTTGCCATGAAAGTGTAGATGTGGCGGTTTTTAAACGACTCACGATCTACATACTGGTGAGAATAATCAATACAATTTGTCAGATGCATGTAGGGCCTGGCACACCATTATCATGATTTCATGACCAAAGCAAAACACTTTTTACACTTTTATACATAATAAACATAAATATAAATATTTATAAATTTAAATACACCTACAACTTATTAAATGAAAATATAGAAAAAACTACCGGCAGCGGTAAAGTTTAGAGCCAAGAAGGAAAGAAGAAATTTAAGGAATGTTTATGGTAAATGGTAAATGGGTTGTACTTGTATAGCGCTTTTCTAACTTTTTAAGGAGCTCCAAGCGCTTTGACACTATTTCCACATTCACCCATTCACCCACACATTCACACACTGATGGCGGGAGCTGCCATGCAAGGCGCTAACCAGGTCCCATCAGGAGCAAGGGTGAAGTGTCTTGCTCAAGGACACAACGGACGTGACTAGGATGGTAGAAGGTGGGGATTGAACCAGTAACCCTCAGATTGCTGGCACGGCCACTCTCCCAACTTCGCCACGCCGTCCCCGTTTATAACTGAATACATTTACATATTCATTGAAAAAAATGTCTTTTGTATTATTTTTTTAATGAATTAAATAACGTTCATGACAACCTTTTTCCAAAACACAATACAGAATGTGAAATATAACAGGATGATGCATACATTTATCATTTGTTTTCAAAACGTTTACAAAAAAGTGGGACCCCATTTTGAAAATTCCTAGCGCCAACACTGCTACCGGATCGCTAGACACTGGACTTTGAGGGTATTTTAGGAGGTAATATTGTTGCGTTACAAACATTAGTGTGGTGTTGCTTCCTTATTTGTGATTACGCCAAGCTGATTATCACATTCTTTAGGGCTGGGGGATATGGCCAAAGAAATCATCCAATCTCAATTAAAATCATTATTTTTCACATTGTTTTTTGTCATGATCCGTTGCCCAGGTCATGTTTTGGTTAGTTTGATGTTTCCTTAGTTGGTGATTAGTTCTGTTTCAGCACCCTTGTTTGTTTCCTTTCTTTCCATGGGTGCTGATTTTTGTCACCTGCCTCTGATTAGTGGTCGGGACGCTCGCTTGCTCCCGGTCACTGATCTTTTCTTTCTCCGCCGTTGAAGCCGTTATGCCGCATTCAGCTTCAAACACACAAACCGTTTACCCAACCGCCACTATATAACAACTGCAGGGTGTTTGCTGACACCGCAGAACGCTCGGCCGCACTCCCGACATGATGCATCGGAGGGGAAAAGCATGATAGACGCCAATACGAGGCCATTTGGGAAATCTACAGGCGGTGCTGAGCAGCAGTAATGTCAAAGTGACAGATTTTGTTGTTGTTGTCGCTGCTTACGGGATGCAATAACATGTGTTTAGTCGGCCGCTTCCAGAAGGTTGCGTTCAAACCGCAAACAGGAGCTCATTCATATTGTAGCATTTGTCTAGGGGGTTAGGAAGCAGGTTGTGTATTTGTTCCTCCACATTTGTTTGATACACACCACAGCTCAGGCCCTTGAGATGCATGTTTATATAGTACTCAACCTAATTCATTCATGCAGAGTGGAAGGCTGCTGCATGCATTAAGTGGAGATGAACCAATTCTTAATGACGGTGTCGAAGGTGTGTAGTGTGCACGTGCGGATAGACACCGTCTCACCACACGGTTAAACGCTTGACAGACTAACACACGCAAAACACACTTCACACATCCGACAGTCATTCTGATTAGGGTTGTGGTGGTACGACATTTGTCATAACATTGCTTGTTATGTGCCAAAATAATACAAAAATTAAAAAAATGAGAGCGGCGAGGCGTAATCAGGGGGGAGTGAAACACGGAAATGTTGTTTTTGAACCAATCTGCCACATGATGAGGCATGGAGAGCGGTCAGCTGGACGTTGCACAAACAGAAGCAGCGGCTCATGGCTTCTGTGAAATATGTGTTTTGTCAGGGAAACGACGTCACTGGAGGGCAAATTAGCATTTTAAGATGTTTTTATTTGGGGTGGGGGGTAAGAGGAATACAACAGTGAGTAAAGTTACTCAGTACGCCATTCGCTTTAGTATAATCTACAGAAGTGCATGATAAAAGAGCAATCAGGTGCAGATATAAATAAATAGGTTACTGTACAGATAAATATATTGCACTTTTGCATATGCATCCACGTTTATGGCTGTATTTTATATTGTCTTTATGTTCCGGCGAGTTAATCCGTTTTTGGGGGGGAATTGAGGGGATTATTATGATCACATATCATTAAGTAAGACTATGTATTATGTGAAGGGGGCAGGAAAATATAAGATTTTTCTTCATCCTGCTCCTTCTCAGGCATTGGTGTGTAACGGTGTAACTCAGGGGTGGGCAATTAATTTTTACCGGGGGCCGCATGAGCTACCCGAGCACTGCTGGAGGGCCACATCGACAATATTTCAATTAAATTTTGCTCAATAATATTTTTGATATATACCGTAAGATAAATAATAATAATAATAATAATAATAATTAATAATAATAGTAATACTTCAACATAGTGTGTGTAACAGCATTCCATGACTAATATAAATAAATTAACATTAATAATAAATGACAGTAAAATAAGCACACGTATGACTGAGGAGTCATAGTGTAACTTTGTGTGGTGTTTGAGTTGTCCGACTTTTTGTGTGGCCGTAAACGCACCAGTGGTTTAGTATGCGTGTTGGTGACAGATGACAAGTTGGTTTTGGCCTGGTTTGTACGGCAGAAAATGACTAGTTTTTCGAGATAGAAGTGTTTTACCCATGTTTTTGGTGTGGTTATGTCCGAATATAAACAGTTTTGCTCAATAAAGTGATCGATATAATTCCTGGCCTCGAAGCATCTCGATAGACGTTACAATAATTGAACGGTGTTCAATTGAACGGTGTTGACGAACACCGTTAGGGCCGCTTGTTGTCACTGTCACTCAAAGTTGCATTGCATAATTACATAGAATAAATATGTTTATTTTGTTTAGAATTCAGATGGGATTTGATTTGGTGCGCGGCATATATTTGCTGCGCGCAGCAGACGCTTGAGCAGTGCGCATTTGCGCAGGCACGCACCTTAGAGGGGACGTTGCTTTGCAGTCCATGTCTTTTTGAAAACACGCCATTCGTCATCAACTTTTCTCTTTTTAGCGTCTCGGGTGTAAACCGTGCATCACTTGTCGCTGCATGTGCACCTTCACTCGCAGGTTACACACGGACACACGCCCATAAATAATACTTTTCAAAATAAAAGCAGCACAGTTGTATTGTGCGCACGACATAGATGTTTTTTCAACTTTATTTTGTAATTTGTGATTGCAGCTGTTCACATTCACTCACAATCACGCACACACATACGTCCACACGGAAGTAATACAAATAACGATTTTCAAAACAAAAGCAGCACCGTTGTATTGCACACTCGACATAGATACTTTTTAAAATGTATTTTGTAATTTATAATTGGCCTCACGCGGGCCGGACAGGGACGCACAAAGGGCCGGATGCGGCCCGCGGGCCGCAGAATGCCCAGGTCTGGTGTAACTGAATAATTGTGTTATAATTGTCTATCAAAGATGCACATCAATGAAGGAGATAAATAAAAATGATGATGATGATGATGATGTGTCAAGATTCTTATGGCCTGAGGTGATGTAGCTGTTACAGAACCTGGAGGTTCTGCTACAGAGGCTACGGAGCCTCTTTCTAGAGTCCAGCAGTGAAAACAGTCCTTGGTGGGGGTGGGAGGAGTCTCTGCAGATTTTCAGAGCCCTGGTCAGGCAGCGGCTTTTTGCGATTTCCTGGTAAATGTTACTTAATTAATTTAAAAAAAGTATACAAAAGAAAAGCCATTTTTATGCATACGTAAATGTATTCAGTTATAAACATTCATTTACTTACTTCTTTCCTTCATGGATCTAAACTTTACCGCTGCCGGTATTTTTTTCTATATTTTTATTGTAATCTTTTCAGAATGTGTTTGTTGTATTTTTGGCCAAACTAAGACAAAGAAAACAATCTGAAGTTGTCTTTATTTTTGTAGTTTTAATGCCATGATTTTGCGGCCCCTGAGCTAAAATGAGTTTGACACCACTGCTCTACAACCTGTGTGCTCGAATAACGGACTATCTACCATGAATTGATTAACGTGGACCCCGACTTAAACAAGTTGAAAAACGTATTCGGGTGTTACCATTTAGTGGTCAATTGTACGGAATATCTACTGTACTGTGCAATCTACTAATAAAAGTTTCAATCAATCAATCTACATCTCTGTGCATTATAATATATGCACTATTTTTTTTTTCACCTGACAAACTGCAACAGAACTCAGACAGTTTTTTTGCTGGCCAGGCTGCAGTTTGGACACCCCTGCTCTCTTATGTGTTATGCTATAAAGTTCATTCCATACATAAAATTCATTGAGACTGCTGGGTGTTAAAAACAAATGGCTTTGCCGCCCTCTAGTGGCCTTTTAGAGTACATTTCTGCTTCCAATTGAGCTCCAACTCATTATGCTTATCTCGTCGACAGCAGTTGGCTTTGTGAAATAATTATTGACCTTTCTTTAACACAGAAATGGGAAATAAAAAAAACCATCAGAATTGTTAATTACTAAAATTGTATTTCCTCATTACATCGTGTGTGTGTGTGTGTGTGTGTGTGTGTGTGTGTGTGTGTGTGTGTGTGTGTGTGTGTGTGTGTGTGTGTGTGTGTGTGTGTGTGTGTGTGTGTGTGTGTGTGTGTGTGTGTGTGTGTGTGTGTGTGTGTGTGTGTGTGTGTGTGTTCTTGTATTTCGACCCTTCTTGAGACATCAACAAGGAAAAGTACCTTCCACATGAGGACCGGTTAAAAAGTTAGGACATAAATCATGGTCCCAATACGGAAAACCATTGCATCTAATAGAGAATGTCTCATTTGCACCCCTGGTGGTGAAAACAATCAAAATGAGGGTGTTCTCAAAAGGGAGGGATTTTTTTTTAAAAGATCTCCCCTTCTGGTCAACATATAAAACAACAAGTGTGTGTAAAAATTTGAAGTGCTCCCCCTCTGGCCAACATATGTAATAAGTGTGTGTAAGAAATTAAAATGCGCCCTCTTTGGCCAAAATGAATTTAAAAAAATTAAATAAATATGTATATAGAGACATACTGTAATAACTTGAAGTAAATAATGGAGCTTAAAAAACAATTAAAACAAAAAATAAAAATACATTAACTAAAAGTAGTCTTTTTCTCGCAATGTGTCGACCTGTTTCTTATAAAATTGGGAACAATTTCTCATATTCTTTCTGTTTCTGTAATATTGCAATATTTTCTCGTAAAATTATTACTTTTTTTATGTAAAATTATTACTTTTTAATGCAAAATGGTGACATTTGTCCTATGAAATTCTGACTTTTGTCAGGACATTGCCAACGTTTTTGTTGTTCTTGTAAAATAGTGACATTTCTCGAATACAATTATGACTTTTGTCATAATTTTTGCAGAGTAAAATTAAGATTATTATTATAATATTGCCCAAATTTTTAAGTTTTCTTATAAAATTGTGACTTTTGTCGAGTAAAATTACGACTCTTTTCATAAAATCGCCAACAATTTCAGCTTTTCTTGTAAAATTGCGACTGTTATTGAGTAAAATTCCAACGTTTATCATAATGTTGCACAAATGTTCAGTTTTCCTTGTAAAATTTTGACTTGCGTTGAGTAAAATGACAACTTTTATTATGATACTGCCAAAATTCCAAGTTTTTCTTGTGAAATTGTGACCTTTTTCTTGTGGAATTCCAACTCCAGTTTTTTTATATTTGCCTAGCATGTATGTATTATTCATGTTGTAAATACAAATCTTTATATACCGAGAAAGGGTGGTCCTAAAGAGGTAGGCATTTTTCGGAGGTCTCAAGAAGGTAACAAATACAAGAATGTGTATGTGTGTGCCAGGATAGATATGGAGCACTCATAATACATGTCTGTGACAGAGAACTGAGTGTCAGTGTGCACACATACGTAGGGATGCATTATCATCATTATTATATTATTATTGCCGATGCCCCCCACGCACCCCCACACCCTTGCTTGTGCTTCCTGTTGCGATGACTCACCAGTGAATCACAGAAGATGGCGCGAGTCACTCGGCCACAAGTGCAGCCTGAAGCTGAAGGCATAGTGTCACCTTTAAGGAGCCAGGAATGCTCATTACCGGGCGCCTTCAACAATCCCTGTGGTGTCACGGTCACTATGAGGCGTAAAGAGCGGAGGCGGCTGGATCCTGAGTGAATGGGCTGGTCAGACAAGTTGAGGTTCAGCAAGCGGGAAGGAGGCTCATTGACAGAGTGGGAGAAGAGTGTGATTCACGGCGACACACTTGAACGCCAACGGAGAAATACAACGCTTACGGAGGACGTAAACACACCACATGTAACAATGGCCGTGCTGTATCTGCACAAATGTGTGAATTAAGGAACAGGAAGGAGATTTAGACCCTGTCTACATTAAGCCGGATAACTCATTAAACGAATAACTATTTAGCCTAAGCCCCATTTCAGCCACACTAAATCATCGTTTAAGGTCCCAATCCTTGGATACATTTTTTACACGGGTAAGTGCGCCGTGTATTTCTTGAATCTCCGGCTCTTTGCTTTGTATGGACTCATTGATCGTTTACAAACTGAGTTCGGAGAGGAAGTGACGCCAGAAAGACCGCGCCCCACACAGGAAGTGACATCAGAAAGAAGGCACCACAGCCAGATTCATAATAAAGCGGTTTCGTAACTCGGAGCTAACCACTGGAAATATGGAGGCAAGTCATCCAGACATGCCCGTGTTTCTCCTTCCGTCTGTACAGACGCTTGTGGGAATCACGATTGCTCAAATTTTGTTTCGTCTGACCACAGAACTTTCCTCCAGATGGTCTTATCTTTGTCCATGTGATGTCAGATTAAACAAAAATTGAGCTGTTTGGCCACAACACCCAGCAATATGTTTGGAGGAGAAAAAGTGAGGCCTTTAATTCCAGGAACACCATTCCTACCGTCAAGCATGGTGGTGGTAGTATTATGCTCTGGGCCAGTTTTGCTACCAATGGAACTGGTGCTTTACAGAGAGTAAATGGGACAGTGAAAAATAAGGATTACCTCCAAATTCTTTAGGATAACCTAAAATTATCAGCCCGGAGGTTGGGTCTTGGGCGCAGTTGGGAGTTCCAACAAGACAATGACCCCAAACACAGATCAAAAGCGGTAAAGGAATGGCTAAATCAGGCTAGAATTAAGTTTTTAGAATGGCCTTCCCAAAGTCCTGACGTGTGGACAATGCTGAAGAAACAAGTCCATGTCAGAAAACCAACAAATTTAGCTGAACTGCACCAACTTTGTCAAGAGGAGTGGTCAAAAATTCAAGCAGAAGCTTGCCAGAAGCTTGTGGATGGCTACCAAAAGCTCCTTATTGCAGTGAAACTTGCCAAGGGACATGTAACCAAATATTAACATTGCTGTATGTTTCCGTTTGACCCAGCAGATTTGGTCACATTTCCAGTAGACCCATAATAAATTCATAAAAGAACCAAACTTCATGAATGTTTTTTGTGACCAACAAGTATGTGCTCCAAGCACTCTTTCACAAAATAAATAAGAGTTGAAGAAATTATTGGAAACTCAAGACAGCCATGACATTATGTCCTTCACAAGTGTATGTAAACTTTTGACCACGACTGTATATAAGGGGCACTGGGTTTTATGGCGCACTGTCGACTTTTGAGAAAATGAAAGGATTTTATTTGCGCCTTATAGTCTGAGAAAATACAGTAGTGTTAATGTAGCAAGCTACTTTTGCCGTGTAGCTCGTAGGGTAGCTTGCTACAATCCTCTGAGAATAGCTTCTCCTGAAGCTTAGCTACATTTAATCCAGAGTAACTAGTATCTTATCACACTACATTTTCCAAGTAGCTTGCCCATAAATGAATCCCTAATGGGTTTCGCTAGATGATAAAAAAATATACTCAGTATTTACTTAAAAGGACCTGCTGCTCCTCAAAGCCATCATTCACAATATCACTCAGTGTGAAGGACACTGCACCATTTGATTGCACAAAAATCATTCTGCTCTCCCGGTGCCGTGCACCAGCCAAAGAATGGGTCGCAACAGTACCAGGAAACTCCAAAATAGAGTCAGGAAGTGCATTTAGTAAACGCGACGAAGACGGAACCAAAACACTGTAAACTAGACTAGGAGGCAAGAAGCCATGAGGTCACTTACTCAATGAGTTGCTCCATTCCAGCAACCTCTCCAGGTTGGGATGGTGGTCCTTCAAACGTTCTGGGAAATGTTGGACTCCAACCTAAGAAAAGTGCAGAGAACAAATGATCAATTTTGCAAGAGAAAACATCTTAGCTCCCCAAAAACTTGCATACTTACATTTTTACTTATACATTTTTTTACAGTTTAAGTGCTTATGCATTATGTTTTAATTATTACAGTTATGTATTTTATTTATTCATTAATAGTAGTATTATTACAGTACATATTCATTGTTAGTACTATTATAAGTAGCAGTATTATAATAGTACTAGTAGTAATGTCATTATTATGCATTGTTATCATATTATTATTTATTATTATTATTATTATTATTGATTTATCCATCCATCTTCTACAGCTTGTCCCTTACTGGGTCACGGGGGGTGCTGGAGCCTATCCCAGCTGTATTCAGGCGGAAGGCGGGGTACACCCTGGACAAGTCCCCAACACAGTGTTATTATTTTGTTATTTAATATTATTATTAGACAATGAGATAGGTCAATGATTGGCAGCAACATCGGTATTCATGTATTGTGTTGCGTTGGCCTAAAAAACAACTTTAATTATTATTTTTTATTTATTTACAAAAATCACAAAATTTTAATCTGTGGTATAAAAGAAAATCAAGAAAATCCCACTCAATCCCAGCATTACAATACTTAAATATACGAAATAAGAAACTAAGTCATACAAATATACAATATTTTATACAATACTAAAAAAAAAATTTAAAATACAAAAATAAAACTAACAGTATCATTAATAACAATAATTGTTTAATATTTTTCATTCAAAATTGGATTCTTAAAAAAAATAAATAGCGAAAAAATATATATATATATTTTTTTTTAAATTTATTTATTTTTTTTAATTGTTTCTTGAAAATTATGAATCGATTTAGAATTGGAATAAATTTAAATTGTGACCAGCCATGACGTGCCGACATTTCCAGGGTTTAGCCTGCCCTCCGCTCGAGTGCAGCTGGGATAGGCTCCAGCACCCTCAAACCCCCGCCCCTGCGACCCCGAGAGGGACAAGCGGTAGAAGGTGGATGGATTTGGATGTGAATCGATTGTTTTCAGCACCCCTACTATAAAGCCCTCTATAAAACATCCGACAATGTTGTATATACATTCTGTAAGTATGCATGTAGTGTAGTAACAGGCACATTCAGTAGTGCTAAGTGCTTAACAAAATACAAACACATAACAATGACATACAAAGTTCGCTCTCAAAGGGATGCCGACTGCACAAGACTTTCTCTGTTGAGCTAGCAAATTCTAATCCTCACTCTTTTGATAAAAAATGCTGAGAGCGTCTTCCTAGTGATGTCATCGGGTCTCGGTTGAGAGCCAGTGCATCCACTGACTTTCTCGATTCGGATTTTTAGCTAGTAGCAAGCGAAATTTCAAAATTTTAAACTTTGACAAACTTAAAGGCAACTCATGAGCAGCAGTATGAACAACTCCAGTAGATGGCATTATCTCTCAGCTCTTGATAGTAGTCTGAGGTGCTGTGAGCAAGGTGCTGTGTCACCATGCCAGAAAAGTAGTTCCTCAGTGTTAGCTCTTACAATAACAATGACTCAGTACTTTAGTTGATATGCAGGTCACAGCATGTAAAAGGAGCTTTGTTGAAATGTTTTATGTTTTTTTAGAGGGCTTTATTGGCAAAATAGAAGAATCTCCATTACCTGAATTGTTGGCCGCCTCGTGCTAGCAGTCTTTTACTTTGTAAAGCGCAGAGAAAAGGGAAAGACAGGTCTGTTCTTGTCTCACATAGGGATTGTGAATGATGATTTAAGAAGTGTACATGAATATATGTCAAGGTAAAGAATTCTCAAAGGGACATTTTTTGTCATAAGGAACAAATGAGTTGTTTTGAGAAGCTTTGCCAATTTGAGCTACTTTAACGGAAACGTCAATTTTATTCTTTTGAAACAATAACCTCAAATTCGACCTATTTTCATTCAACACAGCTCAAATCTCTTAAGGGAGTCAAGTGGCTTTATAAGTTTCTTCAATGACGATGGGGAGTGTGCATTTCCAATGGACTTCTGCTATCTTTAATGTTTAGTTCTTCAAGAAACCTGAGCTTAATAAACCTAATGGATGGCAAGAATGTGCCCAACAACGTAAAAAAGGTTATTGTAGTAATGACTTGCAAACCTTTCAGAACACTGAGAAACACTTTAAGGGTCGTTTTTATGATGCAGATTAATTATGCTGCATTTGCATTTAAAACAATTATCAATAAATGTGGATGGGTAGCGAGTCAGGTGACAATCTAGCTCGCTCTGTGTGTACATAGTAATTAGGCAGAACATCTGGCAAAAGAGGAAATACGCTGTCAGGCTGGAGGATGCGCCCTTCATCTGAAACTGCTGAATGATGTGGGAAAGCAAACAATGTACAAAAACTCAAGTTCTGGGACACCTAGTAGAAGTCAAATCAAGTATGTATGTACATGTATATATACGTACGTACGTGTATATATATACGTTTGTACGTGTATATATACGTAACCTACCTACCTACATAGTTATGCATATACACATACATATACACACACACACATATCAATCAAAGTTTACCTATACAGTCCTTAATCACAAATGTCTCAAAGGGCTGCACAAGCCACAAAGACATCCTCAGGGCAAGAAAAAACTCAACCCAACGGGAACAACGACAACCCTTGGAAGGGACCGTAATATATATATATATGAATATATACTAGGGGTGTAACAGTACACAAAAATTTCAGTTCGGTACGTACCTCGGTTCAGAGGTCACGGTTCGGTTCATTTTCGGTACAGTAAGAAAACAACAAAATATAAATTTTTTGGTTATGTATTTACCAAATTTGTAAACAATGGCTTTATCCTTTTAACATTGGGAACACTATAATAATTCTGCCCACGTTAATCAACATTAAACTGCCTCAAGTTGTTGCTCAGATTAAATAAAATGACAAAACTTTTCTTCTACATATAAAAAGTGCAACATTAAACAGTTTCAAGTCAAGTCATCGTGCTTAATTTATTACAGCATTTGGGAAGCCTGTAGTTGATTTATTATGTAAATGTATTTTTATCAACATGTGAGAGCAGGGACCCTGCCATTCAAAACTAGGCTGCTGCATTACTAATCATTAATGTAACTATAGCTGAAAAAATAGTACAAGCAATAAGAATAAGCAATAGGAGAGACTACACACACACACACACACACACACACACACGCACACCGCAAAATGAGCTAACGCTACGCTAAAAGCGAATTAGCCTTCACCTCAAGCCAGGACTGCAAGCGAGCTGAGCTGCAGTTTAAGTTTCTAGAAGGTCAACGGGCTCATAGTGATGTTAGTAGTAGTTGACTGGGAGGTGTTTATTATCATTTGGGGAGAGTCCGCTGCCTGATGCTCACCTGCTAAACACCTATCTGCTCGACACTGAAGCGCTGACTTTACATGCGCTCTGAATACGCACTGCTGATTGGCTGTTACCACTTTGTGTGTACCAATCAGATGGTTGTGTGGGTGGGGCAATGCTGGGTGCTGAGACAGAGGCAGAAGAAGCAAAGCAGCTTGTTAAGACTTTAGCTTAGAAACTCGTTCGGTACACCCCCGTACCGAACCGAAAGCCCCGTACCGAAACGGTTCAATACAAAACACGTACAATTTACAAACCCCGTTTCCATATGAGTTGGGAAATTGTGTTAGATGTAAATATAAACGGAATACAAAGATTAGCAAATCATTTTCAACCCATATTCGGTTGAATATGCTACAAAGACAACATATTTAATGTTCAAACTGATAAACATTTTTTTTTCTCGCAAATAATCATTAACTTTAGAATTTGATGCCAGCAACACGTGACAAAGAAGTTGGAAAAGGTGGCAATAAATTCTGAGAAAGTTGAGGAATGCTCATCAAACACTTATTTGGAACATCCCACAGGTGAACAGGCAAATTGGGAACAGGTGGGTGCCATGATTGGGTATAAAAGTAGATTCCATGAAATGCTCAGTCATTCACAAACAAGGATGGGGCGAGGGTCACCACTTTGTCAACAAATGCGTGAGCAAATTGTTGAACAGTTTAAGAAAAAACTTTCTCAACCAGCTATTGCAAGGAATTTAGGGATTTCACCATCTACGGTCCGTAATATCATCAAAAGGTTCAGAGAATCTGGAGAAATCACTGCACGTAAGCAGCTAAGCCCGTGACCTTCGATCCCTCAGGCTGTACTGCATCAACAAGCGACATCAGTGTGTAAAGGATATCACCACATGGGCTTAGGAACACTTCAGAAACCCACTGTCAATAACTACAGTTGGTCGCTATCTGTAAGTGCAAGTTAAAACTCCTATGCAATGCGAAAACCGTTTATCAACAACACCCAGAAACGCCGTCGGCTTCGCTGGGCCTGAGCTCATCTAAGATGGACTGATACAAAGTGGAAAAGTGTTCTGTGGTCTGACGAGTCCACATTTCAAATTGTTTTTGGAAACTGTGGACATTCAGCACTCTACTGCCGTCTGGTGGATAGAGCACTCCCCTAATTCGTCACGTTTCATGTCTCAGGTAAACTGCTACAAAAGGGGCCATATAAATCCCCGTCTTACTGTATACATACATATGTATATATATATACACACAGACACACGCACACACACATGAAGTGAAGCACTGTGAATACCTTCCAGATGCCATGTGCTACCACATGGTGCTGTGGGCAGTCGCTAAAATCAAACGTGCAAAAGAAACAGATGTAACTTTGATGTCGGCTGTTCATGTGGACCCATTTGCGCAAGTGTGCGTGTGTGTGTGTGTGTGTGTGTGTGTGTGCGCGCGCAAATGTTAACGCACTTCTTTCACTGGCCTCAAAAAACCCTGCGGGTGCAAACCAAGCTGCTGCATGCCCCGACATACTGTACAAGAGAAAAGGGCTGACAGATGCTTGGCAGAATGAATAATCAATGCAACCAAATGATGGAATGTATGACACATACTCTACACTAACTGGTGATAACATTAGGTACTGTGGTGATAGTTGTACATAATGGAGCCACTAGATGGCACGCTAGGATCATGTGTGTGGGTGACTGCTTTAGTGTATATACAGTCGTAGTCAAAAGTTTACATACACTTGTAAAGAACATAATGTCATGGCTGTCTTGAGTTTCCAATAATTTCTACAACTCTTATTTTTTTGTGATAGAGTGATTGGAGCACATACTTGTTGGTAAAAAAAAACATCGCAGGAACACCAGACCTACCGTCAAGCAGGGTGGTGGTAGTATTATACTCTGGGCTTGTTTTGCTGCCAATGGAACTGGTGCTTTTCAGAGAGTAAATGGGACAATGAAAAAAGAGGATCACCTCCAAATTCTTCAGGACAACCTAAAATCATCAGAGGAGGTTGGATCTTGGGCGCAGTTGGGTGTTCCAACAGGACAATGACCCCAAACACACGTGAAAAGTGGTAAAGGAATGGCTAAATCAGGCTAGAATTAAGGTTTTAGAATGGCCTTCCCAAAGTCCTGACTGAAACGTGTGGACAATGCTGAAGAAACAATCCCATGTCTGGCACGGCCGCTCTACCCACTATGCCATACCGCCCCCAAAAATTCTACCAGAAGCTTGCCAGAAGCTTGTGGATGGCTACCAAAAGCGCCTTATTGCGGTGAAACTTGCCAAGGGACATGTAACCAAATATTAACATTACTGTATGTATATTTTTGACCCAGCAGATTTGGTCACATTTTCAGTAGACCCATAATAAATTCATAAAAGAACCAAACTTCATGAATGTTTTTTGTGACTAACATGTATGTGCTCCAATCACTCTATCACACAAAAAAAGGAGTTGTACAAATTATTGGAAACATGTCTGTTACGGCTCAGACCCCTGCCGTCTGTGCGCACCTCGGGACACGCCCACGGGTGCGCACATCCAGGGACGCGCCGCGCGCGTCTCCGCCCTGCAGCAGCCACCAGCTGCAAACACTCACCGGCTATCTGCACACCTGATCCTGATGAGGGCTTGCCGGATAAAGGCAGGGTGGACCCAAGGATCGGCGCGGGAACTTAGTTTTCTCATTGTGTTCAGTGAGCAACAAGCTTTATGCTCGCTCGTCTTGTTTTCCTCTCCGTGGCTTACTTGTCCCTTGTTTCTCCCGTGTCCCCCGCAGAATTCCCTCCGTCGCCTTGGAAGTGAGCTGTGCGCCTCACTTCTCTGGACCCCTCTGGATTCCGACTGCCTCCCTTGATCCTCGACCCCCCACTTTGGACTCGGAACTTCTTGACGCCCCTCTCAGCCCCACGGACCCCCGCTTGTATCCCGGATCACCTGTCTGCCCCCTGGACTTCCTCGTATCTCGTTCAACACTTTGGTAACACACATTCCAGTTAAATACTACACATAGTCTTACACCATACACACTCTTGTATTCTAGTTCACACTCCATTCCCTTAGTTTAGTTGTATTGTTTAGTATTATTATATATATATATTGCCTATATATATATATATAATAAATATTTGTATATACTTCCCCCTGGTGTATGTTTGCCGTCACCTCCCCTAGTAAACATTACACTAAGTTCCCGCCAATTGATTAGGGACCTGACGGCCCAGTGACTTTAGCCCCACCCCCAGTGACTTTAGCTCCGCCCCCAGTGACATTTTTTTTTTCTTCCTCCTTTTTTTCCACCCTTCTCATTATGTCTTTTTCTTTTCAATCCACCCTGGACAATTTTTGTAGCCCACCTCAGCAAAATCTTGGACTGTTTAGCAGTGCTGTAGGGATAGAGGAATTTACCCTCCGCCTGGCCACCCACCTCCCACCCTTAGTGTCTGTCCCTCAGTCAGCTGGAAGCGTCTGGCATCCGCTTTCGGAGGGGGGGGATGGTACTGGTGGCTGTGCTGGTGTGAGGGCGCAGCTGCAACCAGACAGACTTCACTCGGCCAGACTTATTCCACCTATTTTTTGTTTTTCCCAGCCACAGCCACCAGCCCCCTGGCTAGCCCCTGAGCCAGCACCAGCCCCCTGGCTAGCCCCTGAGCTAGCACCAGACCCTCGGCTAGCCCCTGAGCTAGCACCAGACCCTCGGCTAGCCCCTGAGCTAGCACCAGCCCCTCGGCTAGCCTCCGAGCTAGCCCCAGCTCCTCTACTAGCCTCCGAGCTAGCCCCAGCCCCTCGACTAGCCTCCGTGCTAGCACCAGCCCTTCGACTAGCCTCCGTGCTAGCACCAGCCCTTCGACTAGCCTCCGAGCTAGCACCAGCCCCTCGGCTAGCCCCTGAGCTAGCACCAGCCCCTCGACTAGCCTCTGAGCTAGCGCTAGCCTCCGAGCTAGCACCAGTCCCCAGGAGAGCCCCCGCGTCTCCACCAGCTCCCAGGCTGGCCCTGACCTTCGCCCCTCGTCCTGCAGCGCCGACCTCTGCACCTCGGCCTGCAGCGCCGACCTCTGCACCTCGGCCAGCAGCGCCCACCCCAGCGCCTCGGCCTGATCCTCAGCCGTCTTCCACGCCTGCATCGCCGATGACGTCCGCTGCTTCCACGCCTGCATCGCCGATGACGTCCGCTGCTTCCACGCCGCCGATGACGCCCGCTGCTTCCACGCCGCCGATGACGCCCGCTGCTTCCACGCCGCCGATGACGCCCGCGGCTTCCACGCCGCCGATGACGCCTGCGGCTTCCACGCTGCCGATGATGTCCGCTGCTTACACGCCGCCGATGACGTCCGCTGCTTACACGCCGCCGATGACGTCCGCCGCTTCCACGCCGCCGACTTCATCCTCTTCGCCTCAGACGTCACCTCCTCGTTTCCGGCGAGACGCACCATGGCGCCACTCGTGTCTGCCTTCCTGACGGCCAAGATGGTGGCCATTCCCGGGTCGCCCGCCCCTCCGGCCTCAGCGGCGTTCTACTCGCCGCCGCCACCAGACTCGTCCCCGGTGGATTCGGGGACACTTGGGCCGGCGACCCACCACCAGTTCGCCCCTCCGCCCTCCCCTGTCGGTTGTTCCTGTTTGGGGGGTTCTACTTCCAGGACATCTGGAATCTGTCCATAGGGGGGGGATACTGTTACGGCTCAGACCCCTGCCGTCTGTGCGCACCTCGGGACACGCCCATGGGTGCGCACATCCAGGGACGCGCCGCGCGCGTCTCCGCCCTGCAGCAGCCACCAGCTGCAAACGCTCACCGGCTATCTGCACACCTGATCCTGATGAGGGCGTGCCGGATAAAGGCAGGGTGGACCCAAGGATCGGCGCGGGAACTTAGTTTTCTCATGGTGTTCAGTAAGCAACAAGCTTTATGCTCGCTCGTCTTGTTTTCCTCTCCGTGGCTTACTTGTCCCTTGTTTCTCCCGTGTCCCCCGCAGAATTCCCTCCGTCGCCTTGGAAGTGAGCTGTGCGCCTCACTTCTCTGGACCCCTCTGGATTCCGACTGCCTCCCTTGATCCTCGACCCCCCCACTTTGGACTCGGAACTTCTTGACGCCCCTCTCAGCCCCACGGACCCCCGCTTGTATCCCGGATCACCTGTCTGCCCCCTGGACTTCCTCGTATCTCGTTCAACACTTTGGTAACACACATTCCAGTTAAATACTACACATAGTCTTACACCATACACACTCTTGTATTCTAGTTCACACTCCATTCCCTTAGTTTAGTTGTATTGTTTAGTATTATAATATATATATATTGTCTATATATATAATAAATATTTGTATATACTTCCCCCTGGTGTATGTTTGCCGTCACCTCCCCTAGTAAACATTACAATGTCCTTCACAAGTGTATGTTAACTTTTGACAACAACTGTTTATATAGCGAAGAAGAACGAACCACCAGGTGTATGTCCTACCTGATGGCATTAAAGACGTATTTGTGAATAATCAAATGACTGTCCTACATATGTTTTCACGGGAAACATAACATGGTACCAGGAGTGAACTACATGCTGTCATGGAAAGTGTAAAGCTGCCTGACGCTGTAAATTGGACTGGGAATGTTGACTGTTAGTGGTGCACCTTTAAATAGCGCTTCATCCTGTATTTTTCAGCAACCGGACTTGATGACAAACCCGAGGCAAGGAAAATAGCACTGCTACTCACCGTGGCTGGACCTCAGACTGTGGAGGTCTACAATACCTTTGTGTTCGCTGACGGCGAAGGAAGGAATGCATTTGACACCATCATCTGAAAATTTGATGAACATTGCTCACCGAAGAAAAATTTAACTTTTGAAAGATATGTGTTTCGCTCACACATACACCAAGCAGCTGAAAGTTTTGACACTTTTGTGACCGATTTTAAAACTGAAAGCTAAAACCTGTAATTTTGGAGAGCTGCAAACATCGATGATCCGTGACCAGATTGTTTTTGAAGTTACGGACAAGAAGGTGAGGGAAAGGCTGCTAACTACCGTTACCAATGTATATACTCTGATGACTAACTTGTGTGCTGACTGAATTATGCTGATAGTATATAATTGTACCATGAATTGATTTACGTGGACCCCGACTTAAACAAGTTGAAAAACTTATTCGGGTGATACCATTTAGTGGTCAATTGTACGGAATATGTACTGTACTGTGCAATCTACTAATAAAAGTTTCAATCAATCAATCAAAAACCAGCAGCAGTTCAAATTTGCCAAGCTAATGAATTAGCCCTGCAGCACGTCAGAACCTTTGGCAGCAGTTGCAGCGGTGTCTAGGCGCGCAATAAAGCAAAACAAAATGAAATACCAAAATAATTCAGGAGCATTCAACTGTAAAAGATGTGGAACTAAACATCCTCAAACGTGTAAAGGACAAAATCATTGTACAAAACAATGTTTTTCCAAGGTGAAAATGACAGGCGAATGCGTACGAGCAGTGGAAGAGACCGCTCTGTCTGACACATTCTTTGTGGGTATGGTGACAGAAGATCATCCTGGGAATAAAAAAACAAGACAAAACAGTGTGAATGTGGTTGAGCAAGATAAGTGGATAGAGCCTATCCAAGTGAATGGAACTGTGGTTACTTTTTAAACTGCACACAGGCGCAAAAGCTAATTTGATTAGTGAGCGTGACATCAAAAGATGCACTCCATCCAGCTGTATAATCACTCGCCATACAGCAATAGATGATATCTGTCTATTACCTGACCGCTTTTATGTTAGCTCCCTCTCTTTGTTTATAATGTATATTTTCTGCTGGATCTACTCTCTATTTTATGCTGCTCTATATGGGGGGGTTCCCACATCGGTGGTCCCCTCCAAGGTTTCTCATTGTATCCCATTGGGTTGAGTTTTTTCTTGCCCTGATGTGGGATCTGAGCCGAGGATGTCGTTGTGGCTTGTGCAGCCCTTTGAGACACTTGTGATTAAGAGCTATATAAATAAACGTTGATTGATTTGATTGATTGAAGAGGGTGTATAACATTAACAGAAATACATCTAACAGCGTAAACGCGATTATCAACCAGTTCTCTGGCATATTTAACCTCTTAAGGCCCAAGCTGTTTGTTTACATGATTCAATGGAATGAAATTCATTCCAAATCTTTCTTCAAAAACGATGTACCTGAGACAACTATTGCTGTACAGATGTGATTTCAAGTGGACAGAACATCATGAAAAGGAATGGACTCAGCTAAAAACAGCATTAACAACCGAGTCAGTGATTGAACACTTTGATCCATCAAAAAAAGACAAAAATATCTACAGACTCCTCAAAGGATTGAATTGGAGCAGTTTTGTTGCAGTCAGAAGGTGAACATTGACGGCCAGTCGCGGAATACATCGAGAACAATGACAGCAGCGGAGTGTCGATATGCACAGATCAAAAAGGAACACTTAGGACTTGTGTATGGATTTGAAAAATTCCACAGTTATGTCTAGGAGCTTCCTACATTTGTCGCAGAGACAGACCACAAACCATTGATTGCAATAATCAAGAAAAATCTCAGCGAGATGTCTCCAAGAATCCTAAGGCTCATGATTTCGACCTCATCTGTACGCCTGGTAAGCACATTGTCCTGGCGGATGCTCTGTCACGAGCTACAAAATACAGTGATGCTCCCAGCATTAGCTTTACAGAGACTGATGTAAATCTGCATGCAAAACTCGTCTATGAATCATTACTTGTATCAGATATGAAGTCCAGGCATATCTCAACTATAACAGAGAAACATTTCTTTACAAAGAGTCATCAGGAATATGAAAGAAGGATGGCCAAAGGGTGACTGCCAGCAATTCTACAACATCCGAACAGAGCTGAGTGTGATCAATGGACTCTTGCTCCGGAGAAATCAAGTTGTTGTCCCGCATATACTGAGGTTAGAAATGCTTAAACGAATTCATGAGGCACCTTGGCATAGAGAAGTGTAAGAGACGAGCACAAACTGCTATTTATTGGCCAGGAATAAGTGCAGATATTGACAAGATGGTTTCAAGATGTGAAACATGTCTAAAACATCAAGCAAAACAAGCAAAATAATCTATGACCAGTTGGGACGGATTTGTTCTATTTGGATGGAAAGAATTACTTGATTGTGATTGATTACCTCTCAAATTATCCCGAAATGGCACTACTTCCAAGCATGTCATCAAACTGCTTTATGAGACACATGAATTCAAAATTTGCTCGACATGGTTGTATATAGCGATAATGGTTAGAGTGTCCGCCCTGAGATCGGTAGGTTGGAGTTCAAATCCCAGCCGAGTCATACCAAAGACTATAAAAATGGGACCCATAACCTCCCTGCTTGGCACTCAGCAACAAAGGGTTGGAGTTGGGGGTTAAATCACCAAAATGATTCCCGGGCGCGGCGCCGCTGCTGCCCACTGCTCCCCAAGGGGATGGGACATATGCAGAGGACAAATTTAACCACATCTAGTGTGTGTGTGACAATCATTGGTACTTTAATCTTTAATCTTTAATGAACCCTGTCACAATTGTCAGGAGTTCAAGTGTTTTGCTGTGGAGTAGGATTTTCGACATGTGTCCGCAAGCCGTTTGTTTGCGCAATCCAATGGGAAGGCAGAGAAAAGAGTTGACATAGTCAAACAGCGACTGAAAAAGGCACAAGACAGCAAGTCAGACCCATATTTGGCTCCATTCCGCTGCAACATGGTGAATCTCCTGCTGAAATACTGATGGGACGGAAACTGCAAACCACTCTACCTTATACTGCAAAACTAAATAAAAACAAGGAGTTGAGGCAGAAATTGACAAATCTCCAAAGAAGGCAAAAATCTAATTATGATAAAACTACAAAATATCTGGTGCCACTGACTAGACATGATACAGTGAGGGTAGTAGATGCAAATATCTGGAAGAAATAGCTCCAAGATCTTACAGTACATTGTCAAAACTGAAGATGGACACATTCTGAGAAGGAATCGACGAAGTTTGCTCAAAACTAAAGAGACAATGGAGGACACAACTGGAGAAGATTTGACTATAGCTGTTACGGAGACCGCAATGGACACCACGACTGGTGAAGTTGTGACTGTCACTGCGTCACCTGGGCCAACAACAATCACTGTGCCTAAAGACTCTGGACCAGCTGACCAGACGGACACATTAACTGTGCTGAGAAGATCTGGACGCAGAGTTAAACCCCTTGATAGACTGAATCTTTAATGATTGTGACTGTGTGTGTGTGTGAAAAAATATATGTTGAACAATTAGAGGGTTCAATTGTATAGTGTTTCATACCAAAGACTATAAAAATGTGACCCATTACTTGGCACTCAGCATCAAGGGTTGGAATTGGGGGTTAAATCCCCAAAATGATTTCCGAGCGTGACCAGCACAGCTGCTCAGTGTTCCCCTCACCTCCCAGGGGGTGGAAAAAGGGGATGGGTCAAATGCAGAGAGTAATTTCACCACACCTAGTGTGTGTGTGACTATCAGTGGTACTTTAACTTTAACTTAAGTGAGAAAAAACAAAACATTTAAAAATGGGTATGGATAATGTTAAAAAAAAGGGGGATGTCAATGCAATATAATCAATGCAACCAAAATGATGGAATGTATGACACATATATTGTATATATATATATATATATATATATATATATATATATATATATATATATATATATATATATATATATATATATACATATATATATATATATATATATATACATATATATATACATATATATATATATACATATATATATACATATATACATATATATATACATATATATATATATATACATATATATATACATATATACATATATATATACATATATATATATATATATATATATATATATACATATATATATACATATATATATATATATACATATATATATACACATATATATATATATATATATATATATATACACATATATATATATATATATATATATATATATATATATATATATATACATATATATACATATATATATATATATATATATATACATACAGTATATATATATATATATATATATATATATATATATATATATATACATACAGTATATATATATATATATATATATATATATATATATATACAAACCCTGTTTCCATATGAGTTGGGAAATTGTGTTAGATGTAAATATAAACGGAATACAATGATTTGCAAATCCTTTTCAACCCATATTCAATTGAATGCACTACAAAGACAAGATATTTGATGTTCAAACTCATAAGCTTTATTTTTTTTTGCAAATAATAATTAACTTAGAATTTCATGGCTGCAACACGTGCCAAAGTAGTTGGGAAAGGGCATGTTCACCACTGTGTTACATGGCCTTTCCTTTTAACAACACTCAGTAAACGTTTGGGAACTGAGGAGACACATTTTTTAAGCTTCTCAGGTGGAATTCTTTCCCATTCTTGCTTGATGTATAGCTTAAGTCGGGGTGTCCAAACATTATCCACTGAGGGCCGCACACGGAAAAATTAGAGCATGCAGGGGCCATTTTTCATTAAAAACCATAACAAAATATATGGATTTAAAAAAAAAAAAAGTTTACCTTTAGGGCACAAGGGGACCATAAAGGGTCTAAGTCATTAAAATGTTAAAAACAAGTCAAATTATTATTCTTATTTTTTATTTAATGCTTACAGTAAATCTCTACAGTATATCAACTTCAGGTTGATATAAAGTTTAAAAAAA